>NC_133666.1:357514199-357771967 GCF_037893015.1 Macrotis lagotis
ATTTTAAAATACTATTTTTTTCTATAGCTCATAGAGACTGATATATTTTGGAAATCCATTCCAATAGCTCATTTATTTTAATCAGCTGGGTAACAAATTTAGAATATTTCTCCTAAATATTATTTTCCTGATCATATGTTTCAAAGTTGATGCCTAGGGTAGGAGACAGCAAGTTAAGTATGTGTGTGTGTATGTGTTATATGTATATACACACATATTGACATCTCTCTATATATTTACGTAGACCTACATTTATGAATACATATACTTGCATGTGTTTAAGAAACTTTAATGTATTTCACACTTTGATATCTTAACTTCTTTGTATTTTTAGATTAAAATCCAGATGTACAATCAATGAGTCTTATTAATACTTTCCATTAGGGAAAACTCTTCTGTAGCAGGTTGTCACCTCTTCAATGAACCATCTTAAGTGACCATTCAGAGATTAAGTGACATAGCTAAGATTATACAACCAGAGATGATGCTTCTCCTTCATTCTTGAAGAAGACTATAACATTGGGAAGGTTATGACATGACAAGCACATGAATTGGATTTCAGTGACAGAATACTGTGCTCAATCATTAGTCTCACTTTCTCCTCCATATAGCCAATGTTTTAGGGGAATGACTTGACTTGGAAGGTGTCTATTCCCTATGACACACAGATTTTACAGATATGTAGGCAACTTATCCAAAAAAAAACAGAAAATATTACAGAAATGAAGTCAATTCTTGATTGTAATTTGATTATTCATTAGATAGTTAGACTTGGACTTGCCATCAGAAGAATTAGTTCTATCTCTTGGTCTCACCACTTGCAAACCATCTTTCCTTTGGTTAGCACTTTAATTTCCCTAGGATTCAGTTTTTCTTATTTGTAAAATAGGAAAAATAATACTTGTAATTTGTGATACCTATCTATGAGCATGCTCAGATAATTTATTTACAGGATTTTACAGTCATAAAATACTACATAAACTCAATTTTCACCATGAAAATTATTATTGCAATTTTTATAATCATTATCTTTATCACTATCATACTAATTACCAGGGTAACTTTTGATAAGTCTCAGTTTCTTCTTCTGTAAACTGAAGACCTGAAGATGATATATGAGACCCTTTTCACTTGCACATCCATGATCCAATCATCTTTATCATCATCATTATAATTTGTTGTTGTTAATGAAGTAGTTAGGACTCTTTTATGGCTTATGGTTCAGTTGCTCTACAAAGCTCAGTCAGCACTGCAGTCTGATATCTACTGACCTCCATACACAGAGGGTTCTTTACAACTAAAAATTCATTGGCAGTTTTTAATGGGAAAATTACAGGCCATATGCTGAAAATGGAAATAATATTATGGATGCATTGGATTTAGAATAATTATTGCTCACCTATGACCCTAAATCCCTATTATTTCCTGAAACAGTAGAAATATAATGAACCAGAGACTGAGAATAAACAATCATGCTATTGCTCTTTCCCCCCCCTTAACCAAATAGTCCATAAGGTTAAACATAAAGTGGAAAAGGTCATCCCTTGCAGGAGGGAGTGGAACTTTCATTTTCACTGTGAGGGTTTTTTCTTTAGCTCTTGCAGTCAAACTATAATCCTCAGGGACATCAAGCTATCTGCAACCTATCCCTGAGGAGCAATGTGGGGCACAGAAGTCCTCTCTAAGTCAAGGCAAGTCCTATCATACCTGAGAATTTGATTATATTTCCAAAATGAGAATATTGAAGTTATATAGATAAAAAAGATTTTTTTAAATCAATGTGACCTTGAGTAAGATTACACAAGTCTATCCTAAAAAGGGCGGTTTTACATTTCAGTGCACATTAATACAATGGTTCTTTTTAAAATTATTTTTTCCTTTACTTAGGAAAGGACATTTACTACTTTACCCAGCATGTCCTATGCTATGAAAAGATATATTAGTAGATATTATAATCTAACATTATAGCAAAGCACTTTATATAAATAATGCATTTTAAAGTTTTCAAAGTTCCTTAAATTCAGGTATTCTAAATTCAAATTCAGGACTCTTTCTGCCATGAGATATATTTAATAATTTTTTTTTTGTGAATGCAAGGAAAGTAATATTCTGATAAAATGGGAGTTACTGCATATGACATCCTTTTCTGGTTGTTGTCATTTTGGAGGAGGGGGACACCTATAGTTTCTTTGGCATAAGAAACTGTTCTACATCTTAGGGTTTTTAGGGGTTTTTTTTGCAAGGGAATGGGGTTAAGTGGCTTGCCCAAGGCCACACAGCTAGGTAATTATTAAGTGTCAAAGGCCAGATTTGAACTCAGGGACGCCTGACTCCAGGGCAGTTGCTCTATCTGCTGTGCCATCAAGCTGCCCCTGAAACTATTCTACATCTTAAAGAATCTTTGAGAGTTACTTGGGTCACTGAAATAATAAATGGTTACTCTGAGTTCACACGAAGACAGATGAAGCTTAGATCCAGAATTTCTCACCTCACAGACTGAGATTATTAATTTTCATTGCATAAGCATACAAGGGTCATTTTAGTATAGTGGACAGTGCTGAATTTGGAGTCCAAGAGCTTAAATTTGAAATCTTTTTCTATCATTCACTATATACGTGACTTTGGCTAAGGTGTTTAATTTTTGGGGTATTGTTGTATGTATGTATATAAATATGTGTGTATATTTATATATATATATATATATATATACATATACATATATGTGAATATCTTTAGATAGAGAAAGAGAGATAGTTTGAGGCAGGATGTGGATGACCAGCTAACATCCTTTCCCTGGTATAATGTATACCACTATAACAGAAGTAAAATGTATTTATTTATTATTAATTTTAAAATATATTATTTATTTTCCCAACTACATATAATGGTAGTTTTCAACAATCATTTTTACAAGGTTTTGTATTTCACATTTTTCTTCCTCCCTCCCTAACCCCCCACCCTGAAAGAAAGAAATCTAAAACAGACTATATATACATAATCATGCTAAACAGATCCTCATTATACATCAAAATGGGAAAAATTAGAGAAAAAATACATAAAATAACTTTTAAAAATTTAAGAGGGTGAAGTTTTAGTCTATCTTTAAATTCCACAGTTACTTTTATGGAAATGGATGATATTTTCCATCACAAGTCTTTTAGAATTCTTTGATTATTACACTGTAAAAATGAACAAGTCCATCATAACTGGTCATCATCCGGTGTTGAGGCATTTTGAATTTTCTTCTTTTTTCCATTATTTTATTTTGTTTAACTGATTACTAGCATCTCTTGAACTTCCTCAAATCCCAGCCTATTCTTCTAGGAATTATTTTCTTCAGTTAGTTTTTTTCTCAACTCTTCTTCTATTTGGTCAATTCTATTTTTTAAGAAAGATTTTATTTATTTTTAGTATTACAAAGTTTTCCCCATTCTTGCTTCCCTCTCCCCCCCCACAGAAGTCATTCTGTCAGTTTTTACATTTGGTTCCATGTTATACATTGATCTCAGTTGAATGTGATGACAGAGAAATCAGATCTTTAAGGAAGAAACATAATGTATGAGATAGTAAAATTGCATAATAATATAATGGGTTTTTTTTTTCTAATTTAATGGTAATAGATTTTGGTCTTTGTTCAAAGTCCATAATTCTTTCTTTGGATACAGATGTTATTCTCCATTGCAGATAGTCCAAAATTGTCCCTGGTTGTTGAGCTGAAGGGATGGACAAGTCCAAAAAAGTTGACCATCACTCCCATGTGGCTGTTAGGGTATACAGTGTTTATCTGGTTCTGCTCATCTCACTCAGCATCAGTTCATGCAAATCCTATCAGGCTTCCCTGAATACCCATCCCTCCTGGTTTCTAATAGAACAATAATGTTCCAAGACAGACCTACACCACAGTTTGTTAAGCCATTCCCAAACTGAAGAACATCCACTTAATTTCCAATATTGTGCTACCACAAACAGAACTGCTACAAATATTTTTGTACAAGTGATATTTTTAACCTTTTTCATCATCTCTTCAGGGCATAAACCCAGAAGTTCTATTGCTGGATCAAAGGATATGCACATTTTGGTGCAGCTTTGGGCATAATCCCAAATTGCTCTCCAGAAAGTTTGAATGAGTCCACAGCTCCACCAACAATGTATTAGTGGCCCAGATTTCTGGCATCCCTTCTAGCATTGATCACTTTCTTTTATGGTCATATTGGCCAGTCTGAGAGGTGTGAAGTGGTATCTCACAGATGCTTTAATTTACATTTCTCTAATAAGTATTATTTAGAGCAATTTTTCATATGACAATGGATTGCTATGATTTTCTCAGCTGAAAATTGCCTTTGCACATCCTTTGACCATTTGTCAATTGGGGAATGGCTTGATTTTTGAAAATTTGACTCAATTCTCTGTATATTTTAGAAATTAGTACTTTGTCAGAAATATTACTTGAAAAAATTGTTCCCCGATTTCTACATTTATTTTGATCTTGGTTACCAGTGGTTTTGTCTGTGCAAAAGCCTTTTACTTTAGTGTAATCAAAATTATCTAGTTTGTTTTGAATACTGCTCTCTATGACTTCCTTCAATTTTTATAATTTCTAATTTAGTATTTAATTGGGGGTTGTTATTTGTTCTTTCTCTAATTATTTAGTTGCATATTTAGTTCATTCATTTCTACTTTCTCTTATTTATTCATAATATAGCCCCCTGATAGCCACCTTGCGTGTATCACATAAGTTTTGGTATATTGTATCATTATTGTCATTATCCAGGATGAAATAATTGATACTTCTTATAATTTGTGTTATTTCTGAGGGGAAAGAGGGAGCACCTATCAGATTTCCTGTCTTCTCTCTGCCATCTTTGCTGGAAGATGTTATCGTTTTTTCCATTTGCCCAATTCCATTTTTGAAGAAATTATTTTCTTTCTTTCATCTGTCCAATTGTATTTTAAAAGATTTATTTCTTTTGTCACTTTTTTGTTGTAAGATGTTAGTTTTCTCATGCAATTTCTTTTCTCAAATTTTCCCATTTTATTTCTTTTGTTTTTGGTCTTTGCAAGGCAGTGGACTTAAGTGACTTGCGCAGGGTCAAACAGTTAAGCAATT
Source organism: Macrotis lagotis (assembly GCF_037893015.1). Classification (NCBI taxonomy): domain Eukaryota; kingdom Metazoa; phylum Chordata; class Mammalia; order Peramelemorphia; family Peramelidae; genus Macrotis; species Macrotis lagotis. Next base: position 357,519,307 of record NC_133666.1, read on the forward strand.
ATTAAATGTCTGAGGCTGGATTTGAACTCAAGTCCTCCTGACTGCAGGGCCAGCTCTATCTACCTAGCTGCCTCTCCAGTTGATTTTTTAAAAATCTTTTATGAGCTCTTCCAAGTAGTGTTTCTCAGGTAGAGACCAATTCATATTTTACTCTGAAGCTTCACATGTAGTAGCCCTCCTATCATCCTTTTCTGATCTATTTTTTGCCCATTCCTATCTCCAAGATAACTTTCTTTGACATTTCTTCCTTGTTTTGTGATCTGTCACTATTCACTAAACACAAGGTTCTTATTTTGGGGTAGGGGGTCACATTCAGATCTTTGGTGTAGAGAAACCTAGAGGTTTGATTACTGTTTTGGGACCATCCTTAGAAATTCCCATAAGGAACTCCATATTCTCTTTCAGGATCATTAGCCTTGGGGATGTCAGACATGCCTGGGTTATTGGGAAATGTGGGGCTATCTCTGGGTCTTTTGCTCTTGAATGGTAGGCTTTCTTGACTGGGAATGTCAGGGGCTCCAATTCAGCTTATGAGACTAGTCTGGGTGGCCTGATCAGATCAAGATCAGGCCATCCATACCAGTCACACCAGTTGAATTGGACACGGCTGGAGCTCTCCCGGCTAATCCACCAAGCAATTAAGTCGAGTCTGAATTCAGAAATCTTGGTGGAAGACCCACCCCTCCAACAGTAAAGAATCTCAGATCACTCCCTGCCTCACCCTGCTGTCTACACACTGTATTTCTGATCTGTGGGTACACTCATGTTTCTCCATGACAGACCTTGTTGAAAGATGTTTCAGTCTGTTCTTTTGTGGATTCTGTGGCTCCAAAATATTTTAAGAGAATTGATTCATGTTATTTCTGAAGGAACCCTGTATGGTTAATGCATAGGATATAAGATTTTCCATGGTAAGGCCTTAAAGCTTAGCTACAGAGAATTACTGACTCTAAATTTACCTCTAGTATAAAGAAAATCACTGACCCCTAAATTACCCCTGATGTACAGGGAGGAGAAATGAGCAGGATTGATCTCGTGCACATATTTATAACAGGTTTAGTATTTAAAAGAACCACTGAAAGTCCTTAACTGATTCTGGCCAGACTTTCAAGGCCTTATTTGATTAACATTGCCTATCTCTTCAGGAATTAGATTTTATTTTGAATTAATAAATTAATATAAACTCTTAGCATCATGTTTCATATTATACAAGGTATTGAAACCATAACCCAAAATGACTACTTGTAGTCCTCTCAAAATGGCAGCAAAGAGTTAAAATTTAATTCACTTCTTGCAAGTGAGGCAGTTCCTAACTCTCTATGAAGGAGAGAGCAGGAAAATCCAAATTACAGAAGCTGAAGCAGGGTTAACAAAAACCCCACAAAACCCACAACCCATTCCCCTCCTCTTTTCTGCTGACCCTTACAACAATTTGTCAAACTTGATGGTCCAAAGAGAAGGGGAGTATACCTAAGCGTTCCCAGGAAAGTTAGTCTTTGTTTACATCTTATATGATTAGGGAGACATAATTTTTCTAGCCAGAGATCCGGGTTTTCATGCTCACCTGATTCTTGAGAAATAGAAACTGAGGCCTATGGCTTAGACTAATTTAGCACTATGTTTCTGAAAAGTCAGCACTTTAGCCCCTCAAAATATATAAAATTAAGATAAGGCATTATTTATACTATTAATAATCAATAATTAAAATGTACTTATTGCATTAACTGGTCTAAGTTCAAAATTCCTAATAGATTTATTCTATTTATCCTTCTCATGGTATTTGTTTTAATATCAACTATCCCTCCTTCAAAAAAAAGAGGTTCTCCCTATCTAAGATAGTACCCTCCTTATTTTGAGATCCTAAAGAAAGTTTTTATTAATCTTCTTCTATGCCCTAGGTTAAAGGAAGCCTTAGTGGAGATAATTCATAAAAATAACTATACATACATTTAAGTATTCAAATATTGAATGTCTCTAAAAATATAATCTTCCTATGGTCAGAAATTGTTTTGGGTTAATTTTGTTTACAAGGTCTTCATCTTGTTATCTAATATATGAGGAAAGTGAAGTACATGAAAGTAGATTGAGTTGTCGCTGAGAAGTAGCTGAGGTCAGGCTCAAACGCAGAGCTTCTGATTCTAAATACAGCTTCCAAATTCTTGTCATAATTCAACACACTTGGATTCAATTATGTTCACTCTAATATTTATATATTTCCAGTGATAAATTCACAGATTATAAAATGTTTGAAGTTTTTACATTTTACATGACAAAGAAGGCAAGAATAGAGCCTGAAACACACACACACACACACACACACACACACACACACACACAGAGACAGAGACAGAGACAGAGACAGAGACAGAGACAGAGACAGAGACAGAGAGGATACAGAGAAAGAGAAGATACCTCAGGAAAGTAGGAAGTAAGGAATTTAAAATTTCTTATCTAGGTTACCACATGTAGATAGTTTAGCTGCATTGTTCGCTGTTAAAACTGAATATACTGATAACTCTGTTTGCTGATTTATCAAACTATGCAACGGTTATATGGAAATATAAGAATCCCTGCCTCTCTAATTTCACTCCCCCTTGTAATTCCATATCAGTTTCCCAACTTGAAATACTTATAGAAAATGCATGAAAAGCAAGGGAATACATATTCATTAAGCATCTACTTTGTTTCAGGCACTATTCTGAGCAATTTACAAATATTCCTTTCTATCCTCAAAACAACATTCTTGTGTGGTTGCTATTATGATCCTTATTTTAAAGTTGAAGAAACTGAGGCAGGTAATGATAAAAAAAATGACTTGTAAGGGATCACAGAGTAAATGTTCAGGGCTACATTTGAATTCTGGTCTTTGGGATTCCAGGTCTAGCATTCCATTCAGTATGCTACCTGATATTAGATTATCCAGTATAATACAGGTACTTTAATTTCCCCTTTCCTCATCTTCAAAATCTACTTTTGCAGAACCTTTTTCAATTACCTTTCTGAACTTTTTTCTAAGCTAAGTTTTCCGATTAATGCTAGTACAGATAGTATTAATATGCTATCTTCCCCAAGTCCCTGATAAATAATCATGTAGCTAAATTTTCAATGATTAATACATATGCCATTTAATTTTGGTTTCTTTTTTAGTAGCTATTAAACACAACAACAATTGATCAATGAGCCAAGGATACCAACTAATGTATAGGTACAGATTTTTGTGTAAATTCATAATTGCTGTCCTGTAGTAGCTGGCTAATTTTAGAAATCAGTTTAGTCATAGGTAATACAAAAGAAATAGTAGGAATTCTTATCTATGGAAAAGTTATGCTTTTTAATTTTAGTTTTCAGATTTACACTTCATCCTTTTGTGCCTAAAAGTTTTGTGAGGATAAAAGAAAATGGCAATTTTGATCCTTGGTAGGAGCTTCTGGAAAATATATACTGCATTTTTTGTATTCATTCTCACTGATGATGGGCATATCGATTTTATCCTAAGAATTTTGTCTTGGGTACACATGACAGTAGAGATATTTTATTGTCAATCCAGAAACTCTCACTTTGTAATCCAGTCCAAGCAGTGTGTTCCTTACACATTAACCTATCTAAGGGAAGTATTTTCTCTGGAAACAGCCCAAATAATATTTGTATAGATGTAACTTCCTGTTGTTGAGACTACTTCATAATAACTGGAGACATAATTAAATAGATTTTTTAAAAATTCAAATGAAGGTGACTTTCTTTCAATGTTACGCACTACTAAATTATGATAATTTTAAGTCGAATGAATTTTAGTACAATTTACAAAGCATAATTTCTTAAGTAATTTTTCAAAAAATAATAATAAAACTGAATAATTATAATCTTCTGTAAGTGTTGGGCAATTGTGATTTTTATCAAATATATAATATATAGAGAGAGATATATTTGTTGAATTAGTTATTTAGCAAATAATTTAACATATGTTAAACACATTGTAACATATTAAGGACAAAAGAAGAATGCAAAAGAAGTTGAAGAATAATTGTTTTTACTCCAAGAAATCATGATCCATAAGAAAAAAAAAACAAAGTGCTTTGGTATTTTGCAAAGCAATATGGAAATATGGGATCAGTATTACTAAATTGTACATATCTTTTGACCACGCAAAATCACTACATGTCTTATAAGATCAAATAAAGAGGAAAACAAATGTGTATGAAATTACTTTTAAAAGCTCTTTTTTTCCTGATATATAATTGGAAGGTAAAGGGGTAACTTTTGAAGAATGATTGACCAAATCATCATACCTGAATATAACAGAATGTTATTATAATTTAAGAAATGATGAAAGACATGCTTTCAGTGAAACTAGAATGACTTGTACTTGCAGTGATGTAAACAGAATCAGAAACATACTATATACCATAACATCAGTATAAAAACAAACAATACCCAGACATTTGAGAATTAATCCCTGATGAGGAAAAGTAGTATACCATGGGATTCCCAAGAGATCATGACGTCATAAAAGAATTTTCCTGAAAGAGAAACAAGTTTTGTGACAGCAGAAATTTATGCATGCACATTGGCAAAATGAAAAATCTTGAATAAATAGCTGCAAGCCTCATTAAAAAAAAACAGGAGAGGGAATAATTAATTGGGAATGTAAATATATTGAGTGAAGGACAGTCTTTAAGAAGAGAAAAAATAACATCCGAAGGAAATACAGTCTCTAAATAAAACATATTGATATCTGTCTATAGGAGAATATGTGACACCAACTGAAAGCTTATTGGTCTCCCAGGAGAATATAAGGAGTTAATAAAAATCATAATAACATAACGCAAAAAAATGCAAGAACATTGCCCAGAAGTTTGGAACAAGGACAAAGTGACAATTGAAAGAATTCAAAACTTGCCTCCATTAAAACAAAAAAAATCAAGGGTGCAAACTCCAAGACAGATAATGATAAAATTTTGCAATGTCCCTGAAAACCAAGAAATTCTATCTGTGAACAAGGAAAAAAACCCTTCAAATAAAAGAAAAAAAAATTCAAATAATGACTTTTCCATACTAACAAGAAGAAAACACAGAAGAATATAGAATAATGTGTTCTAAAAAATAGAAGAACTCAAAATACAAACCAATATGTCCTTCCCTGAAAAAGTGGGTCTAATTATTAATTAAAAGAAAAAAAGAAATGGTTGCTAAATACAAAGAGGCATTTGGAATATTCCTGGAAGAAAAAAGGCAAATTTGATATTCCATAAATGACAAATGGAAAGGATAGAAACCAAGACAATTACAAGAAAATACCAGAAAAACCTTGAAAAGATTTCTTTCCAAATGCACACCAAAGGGCTATGGTAAAAACAGAGGTCAAATAAAAGTAATGATGTGGAAAATTCCTGAAAGATAATGAAGTAAAATTTAATTGGGATTAAATTGCAGAATAGGTGAGTGCATAAAGGGGTTGGGGGAGATAGAAGAGATTGGAGATCTATTCTAATCAAATTAATGGTTAAGAATAAAGAGAAAATAAGACCTTTAATCTCTAAGGAGAGATGCTACAGAAAAATGAGTGAGGAGGCTAAAGGAGCAATTGAAAAGCTAAGAAAGAAAAGAATAAATTTTCTTTCAATTTTGGAGGAAAAACTTATAAATGCTACCACTGGAAAAGAGGGATAGTCTATGAAGGGATATTGAGATAGAAGCATCTGAGAATAGGCATGAGCTGCAAGAATTTGATGCTTAAGAGAGACCATTCTTGCTAATTCAGGAGAAGGTAAATCAGAAGCCCTAGGGACAACTGACTCCAAAATGAGTGAGAAGGTATGGATTCTCTGACCTCCTGAGAAATGACAATAAGGAGGAACATGGGAAAATTCCTCACATGAGAAAAACCCTTATTTATCTTATCTGCAACAACTGGTATGTCTAAGAGTGAGACACAGTAGATAAAAAAAGCAAGTCCTATGCTAGGGATCAAGGTATGAGGAAAGAGCATGAAAGCTATTTCAAAAAAGGAACACAAAATAGGTATCATAGAAGTGCTAATTCCTCAAGTAATATTCAGACCAAGTAATAAGTTCCAATAATAATAAAAGCCTTAAATGCAGGAAAAAGAAGCTAAATAATGAAGAGAATGAAGATGACACATTTTTAGAAAAATAAATCATGGGAAATTAAATTTAAAAAAACAGCTAATAAAAACAAGTTGAAGGGGAGGAGAACAATATGGATTTGTATTTCAGTTAACTATTTAAGGGAGATGAAAGGAAAAAATTGACAAAATTATGCAAAAAATTAATAGTAAAAAAATCAAAAACTTGGGGAAATAGTAACAAATGAGAAGGAATGAAACTTGGGAATAAAAAAGATGAGGGAAGGAGAAATAGAGCCAATTAGAATAGTGGTACCATAAAATAAGAAAATCAAAAATAATTGAAGATAAATTAAAAAATAAATAATATAATTTTACAGAAAAAAACAGCAATGTCTTTAAAAAAGTAAGGAGGGAAAATATGTTAATATGGGAAAATATTAATGATTGTTAATATTAAGAATCTGCAATAAAATGGGAAAATCTAGTGTTTGAACTAGCTGGATAGTTGTAATATTTGAATAATTTATCTTTCATGCTTATAACAAGGAAGTTTTCGGTTTGGGTTTTTTGTTTTTTGCAAGGCAAACGGGGTTAAGTGGCTTTCCCAAGTCCACACAGCTAGGTAATTATTAAGTGTCTGAGACTGGATTTGAACCCAGGTACTCCTGACTCCAGGGCCGGAGCTTTATCCACTCTGACACCTAGGTGCCCCTACCCTTAAGGAAGTTTTAAAGGAAGTTATTTAGTCAATCACAATAAAAAAACCCTTTCCACTAATCTCAATATAAGTTTCTAGGGTATTTCTAATGGTTATGATACTAGAAAAGTAAATAGCAAATGTGTAATTAAATTTACACTTTGATAATTTTCAAATTTGTTTATATCTGATCATATTTTTGATTAATCCGTCAATTTTATTATCACTCCCTCCCCTTTTTCCATGATCATTCCAATGAACTTACATATGTAGTAAAGCAATTCTTTTAAGAAAGCAGGAAAAACTAACTTCATCTTTCCAAATCTTTTTAAGTCTTTTTCTTTTTCAGTTAAATATGTGTCAAGCAGCTGGGTGGCACATGGATGGAGTACTGGCCCTGGAGTCCAGAGGACTTGAATTCAAAACCAGACTCAGAAACTTAATAATTATCTAGCTCTGTGACTTGTGCAACTCACTTAGCCCCATTATCTTGCAAAATAAACAAACAAACAAATAAATAAATTTATTCATTCAACTTATTTCATTCAATTATTTCATTCAATTCAATTCATTCATACAATTCATTTATTCATTCAATATCTAATTCTGTGAGTAATTTAAGTTTTATGAGAGTTATTTTTAACAATTCCTTTGAACTGAGAAGTATTTTGAAGCTGATATAGTAATAACAGATGACTATATGCAAAGTTAAGGAGTAATTAAGACATCACAAAATTCATCCTTGCAAAACAGAATGTGAATGGAAATGGCAACTTCTTCTCCAAGGAGTCTTCATTTACATTAATGAAAATAATTGCACCTTTTAAGTTCCCATGATAGTATAGTTCCCCTTCTAGTAGAGCTGAGCTTCTCTTATCTACCCTTTGCAACACAGTTTGAACTTCATGCTGTCAAGTGTATTTTTCATCACTGATATGGAAACTCCAGTGTCCAAGGATTTAATTATATTATGCTAGAATCAGAAAGCCTCCAACCATCACCAACCTCATCCACAAAGAAACAGTTACTTTATAAGATGGAGGAAATCAACAGGAACATTAAATCTTCTCATGGAGTTCATTGGCATTGCCCAGGAAAAATGGAATCAACTTAAGATTTTCTGCAAAAATTGCTGTCTTGGGGCAGCTAGGTGGTACAGTGCATAGAGCACTGGCCCTGGAGTCAGGGGTACTTGAGTTCAAATCCAGCCTCAGATGCTTAATAATTCTTAAAAATTACCTAGCTGTGTGGCCTTGGGCAAACTACTTAACCCTATTTGCCTTTCAAAAACAAAAGAAAAATTGCTGTCTTTACTCATTCACCTACTATTAAATCTTTTCAACTTTGTATATTTCCATTCAAATCCTTACACGAGTCTATTCTGCAAACCATACTGTATGAAATTCTACCCACCCCACCCAACCCCACTGCCATAGCTGGACAATTTTGTATTTTTTTTCTTTCTGTAAAATATATTTCAACTTTCCTTTAGTTGCCATACCATAAGGGTTATTTCACATTAAGCTAATAGTCTACTAAAATCTCTCAATCAAAATTTTTAGCTCAAAGTTGAATCCCCTCTCTTTACATATGAAAAATATAATGCTTTATGTCACTTGAGCTGCTAATTATCCCTATCAGTTAATCATTCTTGCATGTATTTATTAAGAGGTTGTTTTTTGTGAGGAACTGTGCTACAAAGGCAAAAGAAAGGGTCCTTGAGGATTTTAATAGAGAAGTGTTCATATATATGTATAGAAAATGTATGTAGTGTAGACATCAGGTAACCATGCAATACAACCCATTAGCATCCTGGCTTACCTGAAAAGATCACTTGAAGAGGGAGAAATAATCTGAGTATTGAAGTGATCCAGGGATTCCAAAAGTCAGACATGAGAAGGTAGACCAATCCATCTTTGGAAAGCATCAATTGTAAGGTCCTGATGAAGGAAGGAAAGACAAATAGATAAGTGAAGATATAGAGATATAGTTAAGACTACTAGGTAATACAATGGATAGAGTAATGAGACTAAAAATCAGAAAACTGTTGTGGTTCAATTGTTTAAGTTACATCTAATTCTTTGTGACCCCATTTGTCCTTTTCTTGGTAAAGATACTAAAATGGTTTGTCATTTTCTTCTCCAGCTCATTTCACATATTAGTATTTGGGGCAAAGTTAAGTGAAAAGTTCAGGATCAACGTCGTTAGCAAGGGTCATAGGTTGAATTGGAACTCAAGAAGAAGACTCTTCCTAACTTCAGATCCAGCATTCTCTCCATTTCATCACCTTGATGTCAGAAGCCCTTGGGTCAGAAAGAGGCATTCAAATCTAACCTCAGACACTTGATAGTCATGTGACACTAGACAAGTCAAGTTGACTCAGTTTTCTCACCTGTAAATTGGGAATAATAATCGTTATTGTGAAGATCAAATGAGATAACAATGGAAAAGTAGAGTGTCTGATAAGTAATATGTAATATATAAATATTATTAATAGTTATTACTATTTTTTTATTTCAGCTAAATAGAGAAAGAACTTCATCAGCTAAAAGTGTGAATGGTACAGATAAGATTCTAGACTGGATGATAGTTTGAAAAGCACAGAACAGCTACTCTGGGGATTGTGATTGAGAACCAACTAGAGATAAAAATGATTCCACCTGAAATTAGGAAACATGAACTTATAGTGCAAGTAATTAGAGCATGGTATCATTCCTTTCTAGATTAAAGGTTGACATATGTCAAATTGTCTTTCAAAATGTTCAAATCTTCTAGATGCCAGAATTAGAAAACTATCATTTTTTATTATGGTAAAATTAGTAATCTGACTTCTTCAAAAAGGCCATGTCAGTGTGATTGGAATAATAAAATTTCAGATTATTTTCATGTTTTGGGAATCCAGGCATATTTGTAGCAATATTACTTAAGCTGCTATAAAATACTTTTGCCAATCAAATAAAATTGCATAACAATTTATAGTCACTGATGGGTAGTTAATTCAAATCAGAACAGATGTATAATTCTATAAACATAATCATGTGTTGCCTCTTATCTAAGGGATATACATAATGATTAAGTGATTTAATTTCCATAATAGGCAGATCCCAAAAGAGGTATAGAAAGAAATGGTTATTCTTTGGATGAAACTGATTACTTTCTCCTCATTTATGAAAAAAATAAAGTTCAGGAGAATAATTATGGGGTATATCTGGAAAACTTATAAACCAGAATGAAGGACTAAGTAAAAGACCCCTGCAAATTTACTCATAAGGATTATTTAGTTTATCGATGATTTAATATGGAGGTGGGGCATGAATGATATTTTGGTTGGTAAGAGATTATTGTTTAGCTAAAATGGGAAGATAAAAATAAGAATAACCTAAGTTTGCTTAGAGTTGGGGAGATCTGTGCTGAAGCCCTGCTGCTCACAATCACTGTTCATTATTCATGAATAAAGTGATTAACTTCAAAGAACCTCTAAATTTATAAATTACAGATAGATTGTCACTCTGTTTTAGGAGATGGAGTTTCCAAACTTGGAGTTCCCCCACAATCATGCAATCCACCAAATAGTTTTTATTAAGCAGCTATTAGGTGTCAGTCCTTCTATTGGCAATAGCTGTGAAAATCGAGTTCTGGATCCTTCTTTATCAATAGACAGACAAATAGACAATCATGTCTAAATCATTAGATCTCTCTGTAGTGGATATATATAAAATATATATTATATATATGTATATATATATATATAGTGAGAGAGAGAGAGAGACGTGCAGACAGACAGACAGAATAAAAGATAGAGATCAACAAATTTAAATCTCTCTCTCTCTCTCTCTCTCTCTCTCTCTCTCTTTCTCTTTCTCTGCTCTCATCACCTTTTAAATTATTGAACCACAGTCAAATACCACTAATATTCACTTGGGAAAAAGTGATTAATCTATTTCCTAATGATTCAATTTACCATTCCTGAGATTTTTCAAATGAAAACATCCCTGTCTCTTTAACAAATTATCTCTTTGTGAAGGATCACTGATGAGAAAATATTGAGAAGGAATATGAGCATCTGAAGAATTTGAAAGTAAGCAGTTTATAACTCACAAAAATGCAATATGTGTGTGACTCACTGTCCCTATACTCCCATCAGGACATCATGCCAATGGTGACTTGGTTTTAAAACAGGACTTTTGTCCTATATGAGAGCACAGATTAAGAGTCTAGATCTCCCCTAGTCTCTGTTTTTTTTTCTGATTGTTGTTGCTGGAGCAAGATTCATAGGAGCTCAATGAGGAGCAGGCATTAAGAATAATCACTCAATAGGTAGTCTGAACTATGATAGAACCTCTTCCTCCTTACAATTAAAAACATATCATTATCATTAATGAAGTTTTCTAAGCTTATATAACTAAAGGAAGATGCTTAAATTGTTAGTTTGCCAAACTTGCATGCCTTACTTTAAATTTAGATAAATAAGGCAGTTGTTTGGTAACTCAGAACTGATGAGTTTCTAGATGGATGAATCAATTATAAACCTTAGGATAATTTCTGTAACCTAAGGTTTCTTAATAGGCCAATCTTTACACCACTCCCATGCATAAAAGAACTTTCATCACTTTTATATTTGTGTTATCAGAACATATCATAATATAAGACATATAATGTCATCACAGATTTTTTCATTCATTCATTAAAATTGTTATTAAGTACAATAAATATAATATATAAAATTAAATTAAATATTTTAAAATTATCTAACTTCAGTTCATACAAAGTTGAATGGTGATATGACTGACACTCAAAAGTTTTATTATTGTGGAATTATGATATAAATAAATAATAATATTGTGTATTCGAATAAGTGAATGTACAAAGTTCAATGTGGTATGCATAAAAATGAGAAAGATCCCATTAAATTTCTGTTTTATTTTTCTGACTTGATTTTTCTTTCCTATCTCATTCTCTAAATTTAATATTTCGAATCTTTCCATTTGGGGCTCTGTTCTTTTTTGTTGTTTATTTCTTCACATTTTCTCTCAAAATCTCTATCAGGCACAGAAGTGAGAGGCATTATCTAGAGGTAGCATATTTTTGACTGTAATAGAGATTGGGGAAAAGTGAGATTGGAGTGGTAAATGTGAGTCAGATAATGAGAATTTTATGTTCTCTTTTTTTCCTAGAGAATAAAAAAATTCTCTGAAGACTTTTTAATTCTAGATTGGCATGGTAATATCTGTATCTTGATACTATTTCTTGTTTTTGAGATTATTGAAATAGTTTGGGTGAGAGGTAATTAGTTTCAAAGCTACGTATGGACTATGCCAATGGAAAGAATAAGATGGTTAAGAAAGTATAATCAATAATACTTTGAAACTGATTACATATAGAGAATGAGGGAGAGTAAAGAATCAAGGCTGTCACCAAAGTAGTGAACCTGGTATTAAAAAGATGACATTCCTGTCAATATAATTGTGAAGACTGACATGCTGTAAGTAAAAATAATTAGCGCTATTTCAGAAATACTGAGATATAAATAGCTTGGAGTTAAAATATCAGATAATAGAATGAAATGGACAATTAGTAATAATATGAATTGTGTATATGAATAGAAAGAACACCCTAAAAGTGGAAGTGAATAGGAAAATTTATTAGAAACCAGGAATGCAATGCTCAATAAATATTAGAAAAACTACCATTATAATTGTCAAAATATGATGCTAGCAATAAATGTAGAAAAAAGATTCTGAAATGATAAAGCAACTATTACTACTAAAAGCAATTCAAAGCACAGAGAAACAGGAATTGTGCACAGGTTATGGAAAAGATCAAAAAAGATTTTGAAAATCATGTAAGGGAGGTAGAGGAAAAATTAGAAAGAGAAATGAGAGCAATGGGGGTAAAACATGACACCAAGTCAGCAGCTTAGGCAAAGAGATCAAAAGACAAATCCTGAAGAAAACCATCTATTGAAAACCAGTTTAGGTCTAATAGAAAAAGCAGTGCATAAAATTAATGAGGAGAAGAATGACTTAAAAAGAATTGGCCAGATGGAAAAGGATACAAGAAAGCTCTCTGAAGGGAAAAAAAAAAAAAAAAACAAAACTCGTTCAAATGTAGAATGAACCTAAGGGAAGTTGATCACTTTGCCATGAATCAATAAGCAATAAAACAATACCAAAAGAATGAAAAGCTAAAAGAAAATGTGAAATATCTCATTGAAAAACAACTGACCTGGAAAACAAATTCAGAAGAGACAATATAAAAATTATTGGGCTACCTGATAATCATGATCAGGAAAATAACCTTGACTTTATTTGTAAAGAATTTCTACAGGAAAATTGCCATGACATTCTAGAAGAAGACAGAAGTGCAAAATAGAAATTGAGAGAATCCACTGATCTCCTCCTGAAAGAGATTCAAAATAAATAACCTCCAGGAATATTATAGCCAAATTCCAGAACTCCCTATAAAATATTACAAGCAACCAGAAGGAAACAATTCAAATATCATGGCACTGCAGTCAGGATTACACAGGACTTAGCATTATCAATATAAAGGGCTGGTAGGGCTTGAAATATAATATTTCAAAAGAAAAAAGAGCTTGGAATGCAATGGAAAATCAACTACCCAGCCAAACTGAACATCTTTTAGCCGGGGGGGGGGGGGGGGGGAAGGTAGTCTTTCAATGAAACAGGGGAAAATCAGATGTTCCTATTGAAACATCCAGAGCTGAAAAGGAAGTTCAATCTTCATGTACAATATTCAGGTGAAGCATAGAGATGGTGCATGAGAAGGATAAATTATGAAGGATTTAATGATGATGAACTGTATGTATTTCTGCATGGTAAGATGATACTGAAAATTCATATGAACCTTCTCATTTATTAGAGGAGCTAGAAGGAGCACATATAGAAAAGTCATAGAAGGGAGCTGAATTTGAAGGTGCAATGTATTATAAAAAGGGAGTCCATGGGTGAAAAGGGAATAACCTGGGATAAAAGGAATGGAGAGGTAGAATGGGTTGAGATATTACATGTATAAGAATCAAGAAAATGCTTTAAAAATGGAGTAGAAGGGGGGAAGGGGGGGAAAATGAATGAGCCTTCATGCTCATTGGAAAAGGCTTGGAGAGGAAACAACATATGTACTTAATAGGGTATAGAAATCTAAAAGGTAAAGAAAAACAAGGGGATGGGAGAAAGGGGAATGTAGGCATTAGAGTAGAGGATAGATGATGGAAGAGGATAGACAAATACAACACATTTTTGTTTTTACTTTTTTCAAGGTGGTGGTGGAATTGGGTGACTCATCTGGGATCTTGTGACTGGGTGGTTGCTGGGTCTCTGGGGTGGGATGTGGGTTTGGTACTTCCTGGACCCAGGGCTGGTACTTTGTCCACTGCAATACTTGACCAACCCACAGCACACTTTTGAAGAGGGACAGAGTGAAAGGAGAGAGAAAATATAATAAATGGTAGTGGGGAGGAACAGATGGAGGCTATTACAATCAGCAGTAGCAACTGTGGAAAAATATGGTAGTATCTGATGAACTTATGATAAAGAATATGATCCACCCCAGAGACAGAGCTGATGGTATCTGAACACAGAATGAAGCACATTTTTTTCCCTTTCCCTTTATTTCTTGTGAGGTTTTTTTTTGGTGGGGGGGAGGGGGTTATGTTTACTCTTACAACAAGTCTATTTCAATAATGTGTAAATAAATAAAAATGTAAATTAAAATTAAAAGAATAAAAGTAAAAATATAAAGATAATATTAGTAAAATATTTTTGCAAGTATCAAGGAGCCAGTATATAAGGAGTCAATGAGGATGAAAAAGAGAAATAATTTGGTGGCAAGAGATAGAAGGTTATAAGTTGAAGAGCAAAGTAAGAAGAATTAGTTATAATAAGGATATTGTCTACATCTTTTCAAAATTTGAAACAACAAAAAGAGAATAGATAACCTTGAAACAATATAATAGTTTATTAAGGTGGTGAGAATAATAAACTCAAAATGGGTATCCTCTATTTACTTGTTAAGGTATGAAATAGTATCCTTGAGGACGGAATGAAAAGGAAAGGCATATTGTTTTTTCTGAAGAAGGAAGAGAAGGTTTTACATAACCCCTGTAGGAAGAATGATTTTTAAAAGGTATTCACTTCAGCAACAAACATGCTTAAATATGAATGTTATGGAGAAGATAAACATGTCATCTTCAGTAGGAATGCAAGCAGATTCATTAATTTCAAATTTCAGGGGAAATATAGGAGATGTAATAACAATACATAATCAATAGTATCTTTTTTAAAAAAGTAATTCAAGTTTTTCATAGAAGAATAAAATATTGTCATACAACAGCAAAAGTCTAGTTATTTAGGTAGCAAAATGTATATTGAGGTCAGTCAATGATATTGTGTGAATTTTTCTAAGAATATTTGAGAGTATCCAACTAGGAATGAAGAAAATTTTTGGTGAAGATAACCCAGATTTAGAATGTGGCAAGATAAAATTGAAAATAAGACAGTTAAGCAAGGGATTTAATGTTATCTGACAATGAATATGTTCATTTGAAAGCTCTGGATTAAGAATGTAAAAAGATGTAAGGGAAACTCTAGCTGAATCAACATACTGAGAGCACAAGGGAGCCTAGAAAGATAAGAATTGGAGAGCTGGAGCTAAGGTAATGAGAGAATTAAATGTTTTAGCTCGGGAAATGAATTCAAAGCAAAAAACATCTAGAGGTCCTAATTCAGCCATGCAATTTGACCACAGAGGTATCATTGAACCTAGCTATCATAAAACCCATAACTGAACTCTTGTTTGGATTCAGTAAAATGTGTTAAAAAAGAAATTTGGGGGGGGGGGAATCATGGATGGGAAGGTCAAGAGTAGCATTACATATTAAGATTTACTCATGTAAAAGATCTAGGAACTAGAAGATGGAAAGCATAGCAAAAAAGTCTTTGGGCAAAGGTCAATAGAGGGTAACAGGAGTGATTTTTAGTTCATTATTATATATATCACAGCATGGGAACAGATAGGAAAAAAGATAAGATGTTCAGAAAATATATTACAGTCATCTGTGGGTTCTCTATCAAAATAAAAGCATATAACAACCTTCTGAAATATCTTAGAGATAATTTAATCTTTGAAAAGTGGAGGAACCAATAAGGTAAACTCTCTTCTATTCCTGATTCTTACTTAAGTAGGAGAAACTGGTTACAAGGGTGAAAATGATGGGAACTCTAGAGATAGGTGATTTGCTGCTAGGTTTTTTCATAAAGGGAAAAAAATTATAAACCTGAATGTAGAAAATGTCAGTATAAGTGGGGATGGGATTTTCTTAAGATCATATTCTGAAAACACAAGGAGGAAGAATTGTAATGAATGCAGAAAGTGGAATGTATCTGAAAGGATATGTGTGAAAGCATAAGAAACTCACTAAACAATTTTAAAAGGGAAAGGGGTAGATAAAGCCCAGCTAACAGAAGAATAACAAATGATACTATTCTGTAAAAGTAGTGTCAAGGTGGTTTAACAAGTCAAATTGAGCTTAATTTGGTGATGAAAACTATAGTGGCCACAAGGGGCCAAATAGCTATTTTATGATAATGACCTATGAAAACACATCTAGGTAAGCCTTAGGGATGAGTCTAGTTTTAATCCCTTAACATTCTTACAAAATGATGTTGCTGGGGTTAGTGTTATGCAAGGCATAAGGACATTCATCTTTACAATGCTAAGTATAATTTTGAAAAATAATTTAATTTAGGTTATATATGTTCATAAGGTTCTTTTAGGAGATAGAGTTGAACTAAAAAAGGACATAATCTTTACATAATGGCAGCAAGACTTTGATAATTGACAATAGAAAAAAGACAGGGATGCTGAATTTTTTTTCCTTATTTCTGCCAAGAAAAAATGATCTTTGCATAGGAAATAACAGAACAAAATTAGGTAACACTGAATTTAGAGCCAAAGTAAACAAAAAGGTAATGAAGTAACACTGGCTTGAAAGAATGCAAGTTGCTTGGTCTAGATGAAATATAATCACAGATACAGGGGAAGAACAGACAGATTTCATTGTACAGTCCTTGTCAGTGATATATGAAAATTTACTATAAAGGGGGAGAGATATAAGATTTGCAGAATGGGAAAGATTATCGCTATTTGATTTTTGGCAGTAAAATTCCTCTCTAAAAATATAATTTCCTAAATTACATCACTAATTATATTTCAACACATCTAGAAACATTTCCTCCCTCTTTAGTTGTCCATCCTATTCATTCAGTCCATTCACATCTGTCAACTACCCTCCATTCCACTCCCTTTCTTTTTGCATTCTTTTCTCCTTAAAGACCAAATCATAATTTTCTCCTCCTCTGAATTCTTATAAAATTGAGTACCTTTCTTATCACACTTAAACTATATTGTACTGCAATTTCTGTGTATAAATTTCATCTTCCAGGATAGATTAAAACTTAGAAGAACAATGTGTGTTCTCTTTGTACTCCCCTTTACTATATTGTCTAACACAACACATTCAACATGAGTTTTTGGTCACCTCCTCTATATTCTATGTAATTGGGAATTCTGTGTGTATAAACACTGACCTCTAGTATCATCTTGTCTATTAGACTTATATAGTTACTTGTGGACAATGAAATGTTGTTGCATAGACAATATGTGTGAGAAACAGTTATAACAAGAATAATAGTAATAATCAACAAGTATAAAGCATTTGCAATATGTCAGACACTGTCCTAAGTGCTCAACAATAATCTCATTTGATCCTTACTATAAAATCCATTTTGGATCCTGACTTGTCCAGGAACACACAACTAGTAAGTATTTGAAATTGGATTTTAAATTGCATCTTCCTGACTCCAGGCCCAGTGCTCTATCTATTATATTATCAAGCTACAAATGCTATATGTACATATGCACCAGGGTAGCCAGGTAATGCAGTGGATAGAGCACTGGCCTTTTGAGTCTTGAGGACAGGAGTTTGAATCTAGCCTTGGATAGCTGACACTGACTGGGTGACCTTGGGCAAGTCAGTTTTGCATCCAGGGCCATCTCCAGTAATCCTGGTTCATATATAGCTACTAGATGCAGATGGCTCCAGAGGAGAAAGTAAGGCTAGTGACTTGGCAAAGCACTCCTCTCCCTTTAAATCCAATCCATGTTTTTGTTTTGGCATCTCCTCACTGATGTCATGGTTTTCTTTGAGAATGAAGGATAAAAATTAGGTGCTTGGATATGGATAATGTGATTATATAATACAAAGTAGAGAGGTTTTTATATACATGTGTATGTATGTGTGTGCATTGTGATGATTAAAAAAAATTCTGAATGGCATGGTTTCTGGGTAATTTTAAGCAATTTATTATTAAGGTCAGCATATTATCAATAAAAGGACGGTCATTTTGCCATCTATCAGACTAAAGATCCTTAATGGAGATGGGCTCATGGCTTATTTGCCCTTAATAAAGAGTAGGTGTTCCAGAGGGGTCCCAATCAATCCCAATGCTTAACTCAAGAACTACATAAAATGAGATAACTGAGGTACTTGACTTAGATCACTCAAATCTTGATCAATGAGACATCAATTTCCTGCTCCAAAAAAGGGTGAATCTGGTTTCCCAGACATCTCTGAGCATACACAGTAAGCAGGAATACACCTATTAACCCAAATTTAGGATTTCTTTTATTCTTGAATGAGATCTTGGCCTGGGTAAATCTTTAAGAGAAATTTCTCACACTAAATTTATGAATGAGGAAGTAGAAAATTGGAAGTATATAATATTCAATAATTAGCAATTCAAAGCAGGAAAATATTAATTTCTTATAAATATATATATATATGGATATAATATTAGATATTTTATGAAGCATTTAAATAATGCTTGGCATATAGCAGTTACAATGTTCCATGGATCATTTGATATCTCCAAAAATGAATAATTTTTTTAGGATTGTTGTTAAGAGAAAATCTTGAAAATATTTTTATTTTATTTTATTGAGGTAAATATTTTATAATCTGTTGGAAGTGCACAGCTCTTCGTGGCCCACTTTCTTCCTTTAGCAACAGTTTTGCTATCACCTTGAAGAAACAAATTATTTTGTCTGTTGAAAATGACCTCTTTTCCATCCTCATTCATTGAATATTTACTGTCTTGCTTATTGAAAGTGTTTTTCCTTTTCTTCTTAACTACATTTGCAGATTTTTCCTTTATATTGGTCTTTTTGCTGTTTTATAAACTTCTTGTACTACATACCATGCTGCAGAGTATATATATATATATATATATATATATACTCTGCAGCATGGTATGTATATATATCACTGTATACTATATATATAGTAAAAATTTCACCACTAGAAGATTTTAAAGGTTTTCATTGTGTTGATGTGCATTTTTCAGCAACAAATTGACATTTCTTATCACTATTTTTCATTTTCAACCTTATTTTCTTTTCTGCCTAATGCAATTGTTCTTTTGGATTTGATTGATTCTAAAAACGATTAATGTCTTCATCGAAGTCATTGAAATATCTATAATAGCCACTAATTGTGCTCTTTAAGAAAAGTAAAGTTTTTGCATGTTTCCTTGGATAATATTGATTTCTAAAATGAAATTTGAAAAATACAAATAAAAGAGCAAAAAAGTTTGTATGTCAAGAAATTCATCACTTAACTGACAGAAAACTAATTGGGGTGGGAAAATCAAATCAATTTTCTCTCATCTGGTCAAAGTCTGATGTTCTGAATGAATCTAGTGTCAGTAAGAGCACACTTGTATAAAGATTGTTGTCACAAAACCAAACCATTTTAAATGGGCAAAAAATGAAGCAAAAAAATCTCATTACTAGTCCCAACGGATTCATATCTTATTAAATGTGTTTTTCTTGAAAGTCTATTTTTTTCACAGTCATTGACTTTGATGTAGTTACCTCTACTATAAATACAAATGAATTGCCTAAGAAATGTCATAGGAAAAATAAGAAAAATCTATCAAAGTGCTGAGAAACTTATTTGGTGAAACAGAGTAAGAAAAGGCATATTTAATAAGGAAAGAAAAAACCTCTACCAAATTTACAACTTGGGAAATGACAAAAGATTTTGAGAAAAAACAATATGACTCATTAGTACAGAAACTTGGAGAAGAATAATGAGTGAGGTTTGAGGAATAAGTCATAAAAGAGCATATTTGACACAGAGGCACAATGAAATGCAATTAAAATGTTGTCAAGACAATTCATAAAAGGATGAAATGTTTTGAACAAAGTTTTATGTCATAATAAAACTAAAATGTACCTTTACTATGCTGGAAAAAGTTAAAAAGAAGAAGGAAGGAGATGTAATAAAAATGGGCAAAAAATAATGCTCATGAGGAACAATACCTCTTCTAATAGGATTGATGAACTCTTCATTTATGGTGGAATAATGGAATAGAAAAATGTATTGTTTCAAGCTAAAAAGCTTCACAGACCCAAACTATAAGACTACATGAATTAAAAATAATGGTGCAGAGAGTGCCAATTTGTAGTCCGAAAAATATGTCTTCTGTAGTCAAATCTGGCCTCACTTACTTGTGATTTGATCCTGGGCAAGACACTTAGCTTTGTTTGTCTCAGTTTTCTGTTTTGTAAAATGAACTAGAAAAGCAAATGGCAAACCACTTCAGTATTTTTACCATGAAAATCCCAGATGGTGTCTTAAAAAATGACTGAAAAGCAACATATGAATCCAAAATTTACCTAAATTGAAACCTATATATTTAACAGGAAGATTTATTCTTTTTCACTCTATCCCCTTAAAATTATTATTATTATTAAATTATCATATGAAAATTTTTCTAAAAATAAAATTGTAAAAATATTATTATTGAGCTGTTTTACAGGAATTTTTAAAAATAAATAAAGGTATTTTATGCCTTTTTTCTTAGTAAGAACATTTGAGTCAAGTAGAAAATAGAAATAGTATAAATGGAATTAAGACAATGTCCTACCTACATCACAGCATCATGAAAACATTGTGCTTGTAATATTTGTGACTGTAACTAATTATGTATGATTATATTTTGACTGAGTTTACTAATCATTGGTTAATCTTTGAATTAGATTGGGTTTTTTGTTTGCTTTTAATCAAATCAATTCTTTTTTGATGCATGTGTTACAATAGAAAGAATATCCGATTATTATATTTACTTAGAAAATGTCTGTTAAATATAAAATTCAGTTTGGGGTGATTGAATGGTGCTAAAATATTTAATAAATAGATACTGATTTGTTAATTTCATTAATGATATTTCATTTCTTAAATTTTCTGAAGTCTAAACAAATTTAATTTTAAATTTAACATTTCTTCTTTATAGTTATATTCAGTAAGATAATATTTAATAGCTGAGAAACATTATAGGAATTAGAAATTGTCAGATAGGAATGTGAAAGATAGAGAATCTTACTTAAAACTACATTTTAAAGTTATTCTTTGGAGATGAATTTTAAAGACTCTTTTGCAACTTGGTTGAGATCTATGACAGTGTTATTTTACAATAATAAAACTGGTACATTATTGTGAGGTTTGTGATGCTACTTCCTAGACAACATAGATGTGAATGTCTTAGCTAGAGTATGAGAAATTTTCATTGTCTTAACCATAGATATCTGGTGCTTTACCCTTATTTTATGCTTATTTTCTATGTAATTCTACTGGATTTGCACAGAAATTAGTCAAATTTCATATTGTTTCCTTTCAAATGGTCTTGCAGGTCTTGTCTGACTCTGGGCATATGATAAAGCACATAAATGCGTGTACAAACTAAGTACTCATTTAGATGGGATGATGCTTAAAATAGATATAGCATCATAGCCATATTAATGAACCTTTGATGCTGAAGTCAATCTAGAAAGAGAACCCAGCAGTGATTATCTTACATGGGAGAAAAGTATTATTTATATATGAGAAAAGGTCAGCAAACTTCAGTCCAAAGGCCAAATCTGTTTTTCCACCTTTATTTTACTATGATCTTACCAGAATATAAGCATGTTGTTATGGATTTACATTTGTAACATAAAATTTTAGTTTAAAATTGTATTTAAAATTGTAAAAATAATCTTAATATCAATTTTATAAAAAGTGAATTCAGGCAGATCATAGTATATTAACCCTTGGATAGAAAATGATGTTATTTTCATTGAAAATATGAATTCTATGATTATAGCTTTGTGAACAAATGATGTTAAAGTCATGATTGAGGAAAGTTATAAATTGGATGATTTCCTAGCATCTCTCAATATGAACAAAAACTTGATAACTTAAAATGTTATGATCAATAAAAGTATTTTATTAGCAGAAAGAAAGCCATATTAATTGACTGTGATCACTTCGACAGCTTAAATAATTGATTAGCATTTATACAACTTTAAAATATCACCAACAAAGAATAACAACAATTTTGTCACAAATAATTTTAATTGCTGTTTTATTTAAGATTAGCAAAAGCAAATATGATAAAGGGTCAATGGCATAGAAATAATTTTTTACCATACAAAGCAGAAGGTAAAATAAGAGAAAAATAAAATCCAAAATAACTAAATACTATTGATTACAACAGTTGGCATATTATTCAAATACTTTATAAAGTGAGTGCATGGCTGTTGGTACTCTCTAAATTACAGTGCTCTACAGTAGCTGCTCTGGATTAATTATGGTGACTTTGATTTTATTGATTCATTTCATTGATCCCTCACTCATATAAAAAAAACTAATATAAAACCTGTGGGTATTTTTATTTAACATAAAAATAAAAATGTTTGAATCCAATTTGCCTGATAGAGTGATTTTCATAGACTGTACCTCTAATTATTTTTTCAAGTTGATTATTAAAAGGGAAAGAAGTTTTATTTGAATAACCAAAGATATATTTACCTCTCTCATTTTTAATAATGCTGTTCCATTTAGTAATTATATCATATATCCATTTAAAATGTGGCATATTATATATTTTATGAATTATTGAATTCAACTGGTTTCCTGAATCCCTACAGCATTTTGTATTTATTTATTTAACAAATAGACAATTAATTTTGGTTATGTTAAGAAAAGATTCTTCCATATGCTAACTTTATGAAGTTTTGAACTTTAAAGAATGTTATATCCTATGAAATGTTATTTTTCCTTTTCATCTACTTTTATAACATTGTATTATCTTTTGAATAATTGATAGGATTTTACTGAGTGTTTTTAAAACTGAATTCAAAGTCCTTAAACATGTGGATTAGATACAACTTGAATGTAATCAATATTTTATGAATATATTGCTGTAGAATCTTTGGAGCACCTTTCTTTAAAAGTTTGGGATCACTGTTCCTATTGTTAAATATTCTTGTTTTCTTAATTTTGTTTTCCAGTTATCAGAGTTTCGTTTTTAGTATGATGTTTTCAGCCATGATATCAAACACCTTCACTGAGAAAGAACATGGCATCAAAGTCAGCTGCTGCACTGAGAGTAAATTCTTCAACTTGAAAAGGCTTGAAAAGTTCCTTACACCTTTCTTCCCACCCCCTTCCCTTCAGTGGCAAATAGTTAGATTAATATTTCTGTTAAACATGTTTACAGATAGTTATTTTCAGTATGATGAATTAGGATTAAGGGAAAGAAATACATGAGATGGTTTTTAAAAAGTGATTTCAGGGTTCATCACTTTCTGATGAATTTATTTGTTTTGTTTTTCCTCTTCTGAATAGGGATAACTTGCTCATAGCTCTTCTAATAGGGTTTTCACAGCTCTCTGAACTATTGAGGGCTGCTGCTTCCATCAAGGTTGATCATCTCATAATATTATTGTTAAAGTGTACAAAGTTCTCTTGGTCTGCTCTCTTAGCTCAGCATCAGATTCTGTAATTCATTCCATGATTCTCTAGAGTTCATCCCTTTATGGTTTCTTATAGAACAATAGTATTTCATAATATCCATATACTATAATCTTTTCCCAATTGATGGGTATACACTTAATTTCCAATTCTTTGCCATTACAAAAAAGAGTTGTTATAAATATTTTGTAATCTGGCATTTTTTCCATTTATTTGAGTTCTTCTGTATATAGGTCTAGAATTGTAATTTCTGGGTCAAAGTGAATGAAAATTTTATTACTCTTCGGGCATTGCTCCATGTTGCTCTCCAGAATAATTAAATAAATTTGCAACTCCACCAGCTATGCATTAATATCCCAGTCCTCCCACAAGCTATCCAAAATTGGTGATTTCCCATTACTGTCATCTTAGCCTATCTGACAGGTGAAAGTTGTTTTAATTAGCATTTCTCTAATCAATAATGATTTGGAGCACTTTTATGATTATATATAGCTTTAATTTCTTCATCAGAAAACTGTCTATCCATATCTTTTGATCATTCATCAATTAGAGAATAATTTGTAACCTTATAAATTTTAGAATCTATATATTTCAGAAATGAAACCTTTAATAGAATTTCTAGGTGTGAAGATTGTTCCCCAGTTTTCTACTTTCTTTGTAATTTTGGCAGCATTTAGAGCAAAAGTTTTTTTTTTAATTTAAGACAGTATAAATCATTGATTTTGCAGTTTACAATGTGCTCTATTTCTTGTTTGGTCATGAATTTTTCCCTTTTCCATAAATCTGATAGATAGAGTGTTTCTTGCTCTATTAATTCATCTATGGAGTCATATTTTATGTCTAAATCCTTTACCCATTTTGACCTTATTTTGTTATAGGGTATGACATGTTGGTCTAACAATTAACCCCATTAGCTCACACCACACTATTCATATGTGGAACCTTAATTACAGAAAATGGAGAAGTTTTGACTACTATGAACAATTTCACTTACCTTCTCATTGTCCATTCCATGGACAATGAGGTTGACACACACACAGCCAGAGCTAGTTCAGTACTTGAGTGGGTTCCAAAAGAAACTGCAGGAGAGTTGGGGCAGTTAGTTAGCATAGTGGATAGAGTATCACCCATGGAATCAGGAGGAAGTGAATTCAAATCTGAACTCAGACATTTAATAATTGCCTAATTATGTGATCTTGGGCAAGTCACTTAACATCATTGTATTGCAAAAAAGAAGTGACAGAGAGAAAAGTTATTAGATTAACTACCAAACTGAAGGTCTACAGAGCCACTGTGCTGACCTCATTGCTATATGCCTGTGAAATATGGACAGTCTACCAGTGTCATTTTAGGAAATCATTTCCATTTATATTGTCTTAGAAAGATTTTGAAGATCACCTGGTAGAAAAAGACAAGATACTGAAGTTCTGTCTTGAGCTAAAGTGCCTAGAATTCCAACTTTACTATAGAGTATGTGATTATGATGGTCTGATCATGTGGTTTGAATGCCAGAAGTATAATTGGTTAAAAGACTGTTATAGGCAACTCCCACTGGACAAGCACTATAAAGAGAAGCAGAAGGCTCTAACACCCTGTAGATCTCTTGAGAACTTTACAATTGATTGTATAACATGGGAGATATTAGCACAGTATGGTGTGCCCTAATTAGCAACATTTTATATTATAAAATATCAGTTATCAAAACTGTCTGGTATTGGCTAAGAAACAGAGTGGTAGATCAGAGGAACAGAATAGGTGAAATAACAGGAAATAATTATAGTAATCTGCTGTTTGATAAATCCAAAAAGTCCAGCTATTGGAGGAAAAACTCTCTCTTTGATTAAACACTGTTGGGAAAATTGGAAGCTAGTATGGAAGAGACTTAGATTAGATCAACACCTCATGCCCTATACCAAGATATAATTCAAATGAATACAGAGGATAGACATAAAAAACAATATTATATGCAAACTAGAAGATCAAGGAATACATTACCTGTCAGATCTATGGAAAGGGAAACAGTTTATGACCAAGGAAGAGATAGAGAACAGCATTCAAAACAAACTAGATAATTTTGATTACATTAAATTAAAAAGTTTTTGCACAGACAAAACCACTGTAACCAAGATAAAAAGAAATGTAGTATATTGAGAAACAATTTTTGCAATTACTATTTCTAACAAAGGACTCATTTCTAAAATATATAGAGAACTGAGTTATATTTTCAAAAAAAACAAGCCATTCAACAATTAACAAATGGTCAAAGGATATGCAAAGGCAATTTTCAACTGAGGACATCAAAGCAATCCATAGTCATATGAAAAATTGCTCCAAATCATTACTTATTAGAGAAATGCAAATTGAAGCATCTGTGAGATACCACCTCATACCTCTCAGACTAACCAACATCACCAGAAAGGACAATGATAAATGTTGGGAGGGATGCGAGAAATCTGGAACACTAATGCATTGTTGGTGGAGTTGTGAACTCATCCAACTTTTCTGGAGAATAATTTGGGGTTTCTTGCCCAAAAGGGCAAGAAAAATGTGCATATCCTTTCATCCAGCAATACCACTCCTGGGTCTATACCCTAAGAGATTATGAAAAGGAGTAAAAGAATCACTTGTACAAAAGTATTTATAGAAGCCCTGTTTGTGGTGGCAAAAATTGGAAATTAAGTGAATTTCCTTCAACTGGGAAATAGCTTTACAAACCGTGGTATATGTATGTCATGAAACACCATATTTCTATTAGAAACCAGGAAGGAAGATGGAGGAGAGAGAAGCCAGGCACTGTGATAAGTGCTCCTCTTCCCCCTCAAAAAATTACATGAGAGAAACCTCTTAAAAGAAATTCAATCAACAAAATACAGAAAGAGAAGCTAGGAAAAGAACACCTACCAAGAAGGTCTGTCTCAGGGGACTGTGGGTCAACCGGAGATGAAAGCAGAGGATCAGTGCAGGGACAGCATTTGGGGGAAGATAGACTGCCAGCCTCAGCCTTAGAGAGACTTTGGTGAGTGGCAAGCACAAGATTCAACTTTAGCAGTGGAGTCTTTGGGGGAGGGGGAGGGTGTTGCTACAGGAGGGTGATTTACAGCACAAAGTCTCAAAGCATGCCTGGAGAACAACTAGCTGGGGCAGGGACCTGAGCAGAGCCCTTTGCCCAGAACAAACAATAAACAACCCCACCCACCACCATCCCTCAGGGCAACAGAATTCACTCAACAGAAAGAGATTAAATCTCTACCCCAGAACCCTGCCCAGACCCTGCTGCTGAGGACCTCAAACTCTCCAGAGAAAGCAATCACCACTCCTACTGACTGGTCCTTGGAATTACTAAACCAAGTGAACAAAGCCTCTAGGATCTTTAAAAGTAAACCTCTGAGAGCCAGCTCAGCTGCCCTGCCAAGGCACAATCCAACAAAGATGAATAAAAGCCAAAGAAAAGGGGGGCCTATGGAGAAATACTTAGAAGGGACAGATACTAAGCCAGAGAGATCTAGCAATGCTGAGGAGAATATGATTGGTCACCAGACCAGAAAGATTTACTTGATGAAATTAGGAAGGAATTTAAAAATCAATTGGAAAAATTGGGAAAATAAATTGAAGTGAAAATTAAGATGTTGCAAGAGAAAATTAGCATCTCGCAATGAGAAAAAGAATCCCTGGAAAATACAATTAGACAAATACAAAATTAGACTAACTTTCTCAGATTGACAATTGGGCAAATGCAAAAATAAAATGATTCTCTCAAAACAACACTTGGGTAAATAGAAAAGTCCTTCAAAAATACAATTGACCAACTGGAAAATGAGTTGCAAAGGATTAACAGAGAAAAATCATCTTTTCCTAAAAAAAAGGAATGGAATCTGTAGAAACTAATGTCATCATGAGACAAGATTGTGTTAAACAAAACCAAAGGAACAATTACCTAGATGTGTGGCCTTGAGTAAGCCACTTAACACCATTTGCCTTGCAAAAAAAAAAAAACACCAAAAGATCAAGAAAAAAGTTAAATACCTCATCAGCAAAACCTCAAGAATAGATCAGGATTGGAGAACCTGAGAATTATTGCCCTTCCTGAAAACACTGAAGAGAAAAAAAAAAAAGCTTGGGCTTAATATTACTTGATTTAGTGATGGAAAATTACCCTGATATCATAGAACCAGAGGGTAAAATATTTATTGAAACAAAACATTGATCCCTTCCAGAAAGTGATCCTAAAATGAAAACACCAAGGGATGTTGGGGTCAAATTCCAGAATTATCAGATAAAAGAAAAAAATCCTACAAGCAGCCAGAATTAAAAACAATTAAATACCATGGAGCCACAGTAAGGATTACCCTATACCTGGTCACAGCAGCATTGAGGAATCAAAGGGCCTGGAATGAGATACTCCAAGGAGACACATGAAAAGGTAAAAAACAAACAAACAAAAAAAAAACCCTGCTATCCAATAAGATGAAATTGGCTATGTACCCACTTGGGAGAAAGATTCTCATACCTCTTTAGAACTGTAACTCTAGTAGAGAGAGTATACATAGCCAAAATCTATATCAGATTGTTCCCTGCCATAGGAAGTGGGGAGGGAAAGGAGAGTGGTTTAAAAATATGGAACTCAAAAATTAACAAGAGGATGAATGTTGAAAAATATCATTGTATGAAATTTGAATAAAGAAAGACAGGAGGAAGGTTAATTCTAGTATTCTCCTTATGGAAGCTTGAAATTCTTTTTTCAGCAAATGACCATTTTCCTCTTGACATATTATACTTAATTTCCTTGGAAAGTGATTCTTGATTATAGTTCTAGCTCCTTTGCCTTAAGGGGGTAAAAGAACTCATTCTGTGAAACAAAATATTTATGCATAATAAAGTGAAACAAATTCCTAATGATGCCATGCAAAATTATTTAGACTATACTGTATCATAACATTTTTTTTAATGCTAGAGCATGCATCATCATTTGTTCTCAGCAATCATAAATGCTTTTTTTCTTTTTAGGATTTTTCATTTTCTTTTTAGCATTTAGAAATTTTTAATTCCAAATTTTCATCCTCTCTCCAACCCCTCCAACCACTGAGAAGGCAGGTAATATGATTATGCAAGACAAGTCATATAAAGCCCATTTCTATATTAGCAATAATACAAAAAAGAAAGAAAATAATTAATTTAAAATAGTCTCTATCTGAAGTCAGTGTTCATCAGTTTTCTTTATGGAGATGGATATTATTTTCCATCATGGGTGCTATGGAATTGACATGGAATGGGGTGGCTAGGTGGTGCAGTGGATAAAGCAACAGCGCTGGAGTCAGGAGTACGTGGGTTCAAATCTGGTCTCAGACACTTGATAATTACCTAGCTCTGTGTCCTTGAGCAAGCCACTTAACCCCATTTTTCTTGCAAAAAAAATCTAAAAAAATTGACTTGGATTATTGTCTTCATCTGAGTGACTACATATCGATTGTGCCATAATAGTTTCCAGTTTTTTTCCATTAATTTCCATCTATTTCATTTAAAAAAAACTAAACTAGCTTGTTTCATTATTATCCACACTATTTCATATTTCTCTTTGTCCATAATAGCATGAATGCAATTTCTTTTTTCATAGTTGACAATGCTTTATTGGCTCAGATTATCCCTTGTTAAATGTCTTTTGATTAAATCTTTGATGAATTCTGTACCATATTAGGTGAAGTGAGTATAAAATCAGAGGATTTGGGTTCTAATACTTATGTGACCTTGGAGAGGCATTTTTAAACTATTCAGATCTCTATAAAATGAGGGAGAATTTAAGTAGATGAACTCTAAGGTAGATAGGAAAATGAACTAAATTTTTCATTCCTTCTTTGTAATGCCATCACTTATCACAATTGCCTGCCATATAGTAAGAGATTAGTAAATAGTTGTTCACTAATTGATTGTTTCCAACTGTAAGCCAATGATTGGATGAAACAATTTAAATAAGAACATTAGAAGTTAGATCGTTAAGAATCATATTAAAAATACTACACAATAAAAATTACAGATATTTTTAATTGGATATTATGTTAAAATGTAAGGTTTACCTAAGTATTAATTCATGTTGACAATTTTATGAGGTGACATTGTGTAGGAAAGCTAATACTTTCCAAATGGTATTTATTCAGACTCAAATACATTAGATGCCCCAAGAAATGGTTTTAGTTGATGGATAGATACATCATAGACTTCTTAGAATAAAATTATAATGCATAAACCATTAAAAGCACAGTAACATATTTTATCTGCCACAAATTTTCAAGATTACATTATTTATTTTTGGTGTTCTATGTGATCAACTTGGAGGGAACTATATATATATATATAAAATGTTTTACATTCCTAAATTTATGAATACAATAAACATCTTATGGTTGACAAAAGGAGTTTAGTAATCTAATATTGAATTATGACTCGTATTTTCTAGATTTCTTTTTTTTGGCTAGGGGTTTGCAAAGCAATGGGATCAAGTGACACAGTTATTATTAAATTATTAAATCTCTGAGACTGGCTTTAAACTCAGGGCCTCCTGATTCCAGGCCAGTGTTCTATTCACTGTGCCAGCTAGCTGCCCCATGTTTTCTAGATTTCTATGTAGTTTTTACTTGTCCAACTTTTTTAAAAAAATTGAAGAAAATGCTCTATGTCGATTTTTGTACATTCAAGAGAGATTAGATGGTTTCTATAGTTCCCTGTAAAACTGAATATAAGCAAAACATAATTAAAATAGTTCAAATTACTGCAGTCTCCTAGAGATCTCTGTATATTTTTTAAAAAACTGTGCAAATATAGATTCTGTGAATCTATTTGTTAATTAAACTTGCTGATTGGGGCATTAATCAATTTTATAGGAAGTAAAATTGCCCACAAGAGAAGTAATAAAACATTTGAGTACCTATTTCTCAAATAATATTTCTATTTATTGGAATGTGGCTTAAAATGGTGAGAGAGACATTCTACTCTTCACTGGTATTCTTTATAATTTTAAGTGTCTACATTTTTGTTTTACACTCAACAACATTAGAATGTATTATTATTGAATCTGGCAAAAGTGAAAGCGACAGTCTCTTCTCAAACTTGGTAAAGACATATAGAAGATGAAAAATCAAAGAATTGCCTGGAGATAGAGAAGGAGATTTTTTTCAGCTACAATAAATGGGTTGAAAATATTTAGAGTTAGTGGGACAAGACAGAAATGCAAAAAAAAATTAATAAATATAAAAAAAGAAAAAATCAGTTTATATAAAAAGTTCACAGTAGAAAACAAAAGATGCTCAGAAGAATGTTGATAATTTTGCTGTTAGATTTTTCAAATTGATACACATTCTTTTTCATAAGACAAGTGGTAAGCAGTTTTATTAGTTTGTTTTTCTTTGAATGTTTGAATGTAATTTTGACAAATATAAAGATCATAAAAATGAAATATTTTTTAAAATTACAATATTAAAATAGTGCAAGTATTTAAAAATTAAAAATACTTCATTTCAATATGAGTTGTATGATATAAAGTGAATTGAGTATTTTTGATGTTTATTTTTGTTATTTATAATTAATTTATTGAGTGATATTTCCTAGAATAGAAAGTTTTAACTCTACTACAAAAATATCTAATATAATTTCCCATTACATATAATATTTTAAACAGGATAAGCTAATCTTCATTTAAAAAAACATTAAGACACAATTGTGAAAAGAACAAATTTTAAGAAACTGTTGGTTTTAAAATTTAACCCTAGCATGAGCTGTAAACAAAGAAGTCCTGTTTGGAGAACTATATTTTCATGTTTATATATTCATATTACACGCATAGTTAAGTGTTTGCATATCACATGCGTAGTTATGTTTTCTTATCATTTGCGTAGTTAAGTTTTCATGTCTTTTGCAAAAAAAAAGGGCAAATTTTAGGTATTTTTTTTAATTGGATAAAAAACATTACAAAAATGAAATATGAGGCTCCTTATAAAAAAGTGTGGCTTTGACTTCCAGGGAGGAGGCAAGTTTAAACGGAAAAGCTAGGAATCAGCTGGAACTTTTCCCAAAACTACTTTAAATGAAACCTCTAAACAGACCCTAAAGTTACATATGCCACCAAAATTCAGAGTGAAACAGATTTTCAACTGAATTTATTGTGAAAAGACTCCAGTAAAGATTTGTTTCATGTTTGATAAAGGGGAATATAGCCCAGTGTAGGCAGGAGACCTGAAAAGTCAGAGGGACCTCTTAGCCACAGTGCAGCTCAGGTCAAGGCTCAGAAAGCCTGAGTTGCAACTGATCAACAGTAAGGATCCCACCTCCAGTATGGAAGACAAAGTTCAAGCCCTGGGAACTTTGGTGCAAAAGGTGTGACTGAGTTGGGCTATCCAAATACAGGAAACAAACCGCTGCATAAATAAATCTATAGGCAAATAGAAAGCCAGGATACCCTAATGCAGGCAAGAAACTGTTGAATAGGCAATGCCATAGGCAATTGTTAAACCAGGGATCAGATCCTAGTTTGAGCACACAATAGGTTGAGACTATAGTACCTGTGTCCCAGGAGCAGAGTTCAATTATCAAAATGAGCAAAAACATCAAAACAGGAGGAACAAAAACCACTAACCATCAATAGATGCTATTCTGATAGGGAATATAAAAATGCCATCTCAGAAGAGCAAAGCAGTGAAAAAATGTCTACATATGAAACTTCAAAATAATTTTTGAATTGTCTCAAATCCTAAAAGCCCACTTAGAACAGTCAAAAAGTATTTTAAAAACCAAAAAAGAGACGAAGAAAAAAAATGGAGAAAAGAAATGAGTCATACAGAATTATGAAAAATTGCCTGAAGAAACTAATTCCTTTAAAAGTGAAATAGACCAAAGGGAAAGTGAAAAGTACTCCTTTAACAATAAAAATGCTCAACTAGAAAAGGAATCAGCTCATCAAAAAATAAAATCAATCAGCTGGAAAAGGAAAATAAAAAACAGAAAAAAAAATAAAACTGGAAATTAGAATTGGACAAATGGAAACCAATTAATCAATGAGACACCAAGTTTCCATCAAACAAAACCACAAGGCTGAAAGCAATGGAATTACTGTGAAGTATCTCTTAAGAAAAATGACCTGGAAAATATATCTAGGAGTGGAAATAATTTATGAATTATTGTTCCTCCTGAAAGCCTCACTCAAAAAGAGTCTGGAGGGGCAGCTAGGTTACACAGTGGATAGAGCTCCTGGAGTCAGGAGGAACTGAGTTCAAAACTGGTCTCAGACACTTAATAATTGCCTAGCTGTGTCACCTTGGGTAAGTCACTTAAGCCCTTTGCCTAAAAGAGTCTGGAAATTATCTTGCGGGAAATTACCTTGGAAAACTGCCTTAATATACTAGGAGAAGAAGGAAAAAATAGTCCTTGTAAAGAATCCACAATTAATTTCCAAAAAGTGATTCCATTAAAAAACTAACCGTCAAGGAATATTTTAGCTAAATTTCAGAATATTCGACTAAAGAAGAGAATACTGTAAGCAATTGAAAGCATGCAGTTTAGGTACCAAGAAACCACAGTCAGGATTACAGATTCAGAATTAAAGGATTATAAATTTCAACATTAAAGAATCAGAGAGCTTTGGATTACAAATTAAAATCAGCTACCTTCTTAAATTCAACATATTCTTTCAGGGAAAAGAAGGATTTTCAGTGAAATATAGGACTTTCAAATTTACCTTGTAAAAAGAAAGTTCAGTCTTCAAATATAAGGCTTAAGAGATACAAAAAGATAAATAGAAAGGAGAAATAATATTAGTTAATAATGTTTAACTGCATCTATACCCACATGGGAAAACAAAACTTGTAACTCTTAAGAACTATATTTCTTCATAAAAATGAGAAAATTACCACATGTTTCAAAATAATCATAGAGGCTTTTTTTTATAATGGCAAAGAATTGGAAGTTAAAGGGATGCCCATTGATTGAGAAATGACTGAACAAGTTATGGTATAAGAATATCATAGATCACTATTGTTTTATAAGAAACCATAAATGGTCTAACTCTAGAGAAGTATGGAATGAATTATAGGAACTGATAATTGGCAAAGAGCAGAACCAAGAGAATATTGTATACATCAACATTATGAGTTGATCACCCTTGATGGATGCATCTCCTCTTAGCAGTTAAGAGAAGTAGGACAACCCTAGGAGATGCCATGGACAATGCCATTCCCATCCAGAAGAAGAAAAACAAAACAAAACAATAATAAAAATCCATTAAGAATCTGAATGAACATTATATTCACATCCTAAAAATTTCTTTCTATCTCAAGAATTTCTTTCTTTTCCCTTATTCCTATTTCCTCATTCCTAAAATAACTAATCTATAAACATGTTAACACAAATGTTATATATAATTTTCCTCACCATTTGTCTATGAAAGTGGGGGGGTAAAACAAGAGGGTGTTAGAAAATTATGTAAGTTAAAATATGCATATGCTTGTGGAGGAAAAAATAAAAAAATAAAAATTGTATTTCTCTGAAAGTAGATATGTGAAGCATATTTAGAGAGAGGGAATTTGTAGAAATTGATGATGAAAGTGATGATTTGACTGATACTTTAAATCATGAGGGTTGTATTTCTAATGGAACAGTCGGAGGGAGTATACTTAGAGAATATGAGTATAAAGAGATCATGAAGGGATTTTGTCTTATATGTTTCTTTAGTTCATGGTGATTGTATTTAAGTAGTTAGGTATTGTATAAATTGATAATAATTTGATGATGCTTATGGTTCCCGAGAATTGTATAGCTAATTAGACTGTTGAGGGGAATGCATGAAGTGAGTATGAGCTAATGATGCTTAAAAATCAAACAATCAATCTATCAGTCTACCCTTGAGAATGGTCATTCTATCAGGAAAGATAAAACAAATATAACTTGACAGAGGTTGTGAGCATGAGATAGGTCTAAAGCAGATAAAGCATGAAAAGAATAATGATATTGGGAGAGAGCAAGGCATTAGAGGAACAACATCACAAGAAGAGGCCCCAAAACCAATGAGAGTAGAAGGAAAGAAGGGAGGGTGTGAGTACTGAGTAAATTTTGCTCTCAACCAATTTGTTCCAAAGAGGGAAAAATATACATTGCCAACTGGGTTTAAAAAATTTAAACTGCCGTACAGAAAAGTAAGGAGTGGAATAATGGGGAAAGAGAGGGGCTGAAAGAACTAATAAAAGGGAGGGTAAAAGTAAAATAAAGTTAAAGTTTAAAAAAAGCAAAAAGGGAAAAGGAAAAATGAAAGGGAAAAGGGCTCATAGAAGGTATGGTTAATCTAGAGGCATCAGCTAAAGTAATACTTTGGTGGGGAGTGATAAGGGGAAAGGAACATGGGGAAAATGTTTGTCCTTCATTCTCAAAAGACCATGACATTAGGAAGGTGATGCCATGACAAGGACATACATTACATTTGAGTGAGTGGGATGCTAAGATAAGTATACAGTCTTGCTTTTTCCTTCAGAGTCATCTGAGTTCAGTGGCCAGATAAGAATCAACATGACTAGAAATGGTCCTGGATAACAGGCAAACAGGGTTAAATGACTTGCGCAAGGTCACACAACTATTAAGTATGAAGTATCTGAGGTTGAATTAGAACTTCCATCCTCCTGACACCAAGTCCAGTGTTTTATCCACTGCACCACCTTTTTGCCCTTACATAGGGAAAATAGGATAGAAAGAAGTATGGAGTAATAATCCTAATTGAAAATGTGAATGGGGTGAGCTTGCTCATAAAACAGTAGCATATAGCAACATGCATTAAAAAACAAAATCTTATAAGATGCTGTTTACAAGAAACAGAGACATACATACAAGGTAAAGGTAAAGGGCTGGACCAGAATACATTATGCTCCAACTGAAATAAACTGAAATAAAAAAAAGCAGTCATAGCAACCTTGATTTCAGACAAATATAAAAGCAAAAATAGATCTCATTAGAAGGATTAAGGAAGGAAACTACATTTTGTTAAAAGGTAACAGACAATAAAGCAATATCAATATAAAACATAGGTACTAAGTGATATAACATCCAAATTTTTATAGGAGAAGCTAAATGGGGAACTTTAACTTCAGTCTCTCAGAATTAGGTAAATCCAACCATAAAATAACCAATAAGGAAGCTAGGCAGGTGAATAGACTTTTAGAAACTGAAGAAAATTGAATGTAGATGGAAAGGAATTAACCTTATTCTGTGCAGTACATGGCAGCTTCACAAAATCGACCTTATTTATGGTATAAAAAAACCTCTCAATAAAATTCAACAATGCAGATAATGATACAATAAAAAATACATATAATAAAGGGTCATGGAAAAATAAATTAAAAATTAATTGGAAACTAAATAATCTAACTTTATAGAATTAATGGATTAAATATTAAATCATAAAAATAAACAGCAATTTCACCCAAGACAGTGGCAATAATGAACCAACATACCAGACTTATGATATATAGCCAATGCAGTTAAAGGGGAAATTTTACATCTTAAATGTAAACAGTAATAAAAGAGAAAGAGGAGATCAATGAATTGTGCCTGCAACTAAAGTGCTAGAAAAGAACAAATGAAAAAGCCCCAATTAAATACCAGAAAAGAAATCCTGAAAAAGGAGAAATTAAAAAAATTGAAAGTAAGAAAACAGTTAACAATTAAATAAGGTAAGAGCTTGCTTTATTAAAAAATAGATAAAACTTTGATTGATCTGATTGAAAAAATAAAGTAGAAAAGCAAATTGCTCATATCAGAAAGGAAAAGGATGAACTTACCACCAAAGATGAGTAAATTAAAGTAATAATTCAGAGCTATTTTCCCCAACTGTAAGCAAACAAAAGTCACAATATAAATGAAATGAATATTTACAATAATATAAATTACCAAGTTTAATAAAACAGGAAACTCAAATTCAGCAAAAGAAATAGAAGAAATCATCAATAAACCTCTAATAAAAATTTTCCATGTCCCAATGGATTTATGAAGGAATACTATCAAACATTTAAGTAACAATTAATTACAATTCTATGTAAATTACTTGAAAAATAAGTGACTTAGTTATGCCAAATGCCTTTTATGACATCAACTTGGAGTTGATACCTAAACCAGGAAGAGCCAAAACAAAGAAAATTATATATCAATCTCCCTAATGAACATTTATCCAAAAATTTTAAATAAAACGTTAACAAAGAGATTGTAAAGGTTGATACTATGGTCATGCTGGATTTATATCAGGTAGTAAGGGAGTGTTCAATATTAAGGAAACTATCAAAAAATGATCTAATAATAAGAAAATTTATAGAAACTCTATGATTTTTCTCAATAGATACTGAAGTAGCTTATGACAAAATATGGTAGCCATTCCTATTAAAAACCCTAGAGAGAAAAGGAATAAATGATTTCCTAAATATAAAAAAACAGCAAGCATTACATGCAATGTGGTTAGACTATTGCATTTGCAGTCAGGTCTAATAAGGAGATTCATTATCAGCAATATTGTACAATATTTTATTAGGAATGTTAGCTTTACATCTCTGAGGTACCTCCTCACACTACTCATATTGGTCAATATGACCAGAAAGGTCAGTGTTAAAAGTGATGTGGGAAATATGGGACACTAATGCATTGTTGGTGGGGCTTTGAACTTATCCAACTTTTCTGGAGAGCAATTTGAAATGATAGTTAAAGGGTAATAAAAATATGCATACCTTTTGATCCAACAATACTACTACTGGGTCTATGCCCTGAAGAGATCATAAAAAATGACAAAAATAACACTTGTATAAAAATATTCATAGAGGTTCTGTTTGTGGTGGCAAAGAATTTGAAATCTAGGGGATGTCCACAAGTTGGGGAATGGCTTAGCAAATTGTGGTATATGTATGTTATGGAACACTATTGCTCTATTAGAAACCAGGAGGCATGAGATTTCAAAGAAACTTGTAAAGACTTGCATGAATTGATACTGAGTGAGATGAGCAGAACCAGAACACCCTAACAGCAGCATGAAGGTGATGATTAACCTTAACTGACTTGCTCATTTCATCAGTTCAAAATCAGGAACAATTTTAGTGTGTCTGAGATGGAGAGTACCATCTCTACCCAGAGAAATATCTGTGGAGTTTAAACAAAAACCAAAGATTATCACCTTCAATTTTTTAAAAGAAAAGTTATCTTATGTACTATATAATTTTTTTCTCTTTAATATTTTCTTTTTTTCCTCAGGATATGTTTTGTTTTCCTCTCAATACATTCAACTTTGATCAACACATGGCATGGAAACAATGTAAAGCTTATCAGGTTGCTTTCTATGGGGGGGAGGAGGGAAAGAAGGGGGGGGTGGGGGAAAATTGTAAAATTCAAAAATCTTACAAAAATGATAGGTAGAAACCTACTATTGTATATATTTGGAAAAGAAATCAAATATTTGTATAATAAAAATAAAAATAAAAGGAAAAATGCTAGCATTATTAAAAAGAAAAGTTAAAAATGAAAGTATTAGAATATGCAAAAAGGAAGCAAAAATTTCAGTCTTGTCAGATGATATGATGATATACATAGAGAGTCCTAGAAAATCAACTAAAAATGACTTGGAGCAATTAACAACTTTATCAAAATAGCAGGACATAAAATAAATTCCCATAAATCATTAGCGCTACTATATATATGACCATTAAAATTCAACTGTGAAAGATAGAAAGACAAATTCCAAAGTAAATTTAGGCAACATAAATACTTGGATTTCCAAGTTCCTGAGTTCTGGGAAACTAAGAAAGTATGTGACTACAATGACAAAATACTATTTTCACAAGTAAAGTGCTATATAAAGAATTTGAAAAATGTCTGTTACTCATGATTAAGCCAAGCTAATATAATAAAAATGATAATTCTACCCAAATTAAAGTTTTTAATTAGTGCTGTACCAATCATCTACCAAAAAAAAAAAAAAACCTATTTTTCAGAGTTAGGAAAAATTGTAACAAAATTCATCTGGAGCAAAAAATGTCAAGTATATCAAGGGAATTATTTTTAAAAATGCCAAATAAGAGGGCCTAGCTGTATCAGACCTAAATATACATTATAAAGTGTTACTCTACAAAACTGTCAGGTACTGAATATGAAATAAGGAAGTGGCTCAGTGGAATAGATAAGGTACAAATAAAGAGTAGTAAAGGACTATTATCTTTCTGGGATATGGAACTCAATATTTGACAAAAACTACAGAATAGCTTGGCAAAATTAGTTATAGATCCACATCTCAAAGTAAAATAAGGTGGAAATGGGTACAGGATTTAGATGAAAAGATTGTTAGATACCATCTAAGAGAACCAGAAATCATCCATGGAAATGGGAGAAGTTTATAATCAAGAGAGACTGCATAATAACTTGTGAAATGAAACATTTTAACTATAATAAATTTAAAAGATTTTGGAAAATTAAACTAATGCAGTCAAAATTAGAAGGAATGATGAAAGCTGGGAAACAATTTTCACAGTTGATGAAGGACGCATTTCTAAAATATATAGATAATTGAATCAAAATTATAAAATTACAAGTTGTTATCTAATTGATAAAGAGTAAAAGGATATGACCAAACATTTTTCAGAAGAAAATTAAGCTATTGATAGTCATATGAAAATTTGCTCCAAATCATTATTGATTATAGAAATGCAAATGAAAACAACTCTGAAATACCAACTCACACCTATGAGATTGGCTAAAATGACAAAAAAGAAAGAAAGTGATCCATGTTCCAGAGGATCTGGGAAAATTCAGACACTGATGTACTATTTGGAGAGTTTTGAACTGATCCAAACATTCTGGAGAGCAATTTAGAACTATGCCCAGAGGGCAATGAAAATATGCCTATCCTATGATCTAGCAAAACAACTATTTCTACATCCTAAAGAGATAATAAAAATGTGAACAGATTTATATGAACAAAAATATTTATAGCAAAAAATTGGAAATTGAGGGAATGCCCATCCATTGACATATGGCTAAACAAGTTATTTTATATAAATATTAGGGTGTGCAATTGTTTGATAAAAAATCATGAGTGCTATACTTCAGAAAAGCATGGAAAAACTTGCATGAATTGATGCTGATAAAAGTGAGCAGAAGCAAGAGAATATTGTATGCACTAATAGCAACATTGTGAAATGATCAACTATAATAGAAGCAGCTCCTTTCAGCAGTTCAGAGTTGAAGGACCATCTGTTAAGGAAAATGCCAATACAATCAGAGAAAAAACTATGGAGTCTGAATGCAGAGCAAAGTATGATATGTTCAATTTTTAAAAGTTCTTCCAAGTTTTTTTCTATCATTTTAATGGTTATTCCTCATTAGTTTTAATGTCTCTTTCACATGATTAATTATGGAATAATAATAAACACAAATGTACATGTATGACTTTTACTAGATTGTTTGCTGCCTTAGGAAGGGGGGGTGGCAGAGAAAAGAGCATAATAGAAAAATGTAGAACTCATCAACTTGCTAATAGATGAATGTAGAAATCTACCTTTGCATGGAAAGAAAATAATTGAGGAAAAATCTGTATGGTACATACTGAAGTTCTGGGATGCAAATATATAAATTTTCAACACCTGTAGATTTTAGATTATGAAATTCCAATGTCATCTAATCAAATCTTATTTGAAAGTCATTCAATTTTCAGTGACTTAGCATCTCATATAAATTGAAAGGTAATTATATTGAAGATAATCCTAAAGAATTTTAATACTCTCTTGCCTGCTGCTATCATTCGCTGTAACTCCCTTTGTGTCTCCTTCCTCTAAAGTGTTGAGATTAAATTTAATATGCATTTCATGAATTAGAAGTTATTTACATTTCTTAAAATAGTCTATTATTATGAGGATAACAAATAACATTTAGAAAATTTGCTAGTGTAATATTTAATAAAATGAAGGAAGCATAATTGAATATTTATAAACTACCCTATTTCATGGTTAATAATTTATGTAATATGCTTAGAAGATGATATACTAATTTGTAGGAAATAAAACTATGATATTTAAAGAAGTAAATTTAAATATCATGAATATTAGTACAAATGCAAAGCTATTCCTACTTTACTAAGTATTACTAAGATATCAAGTAATAAGCAGTCCCTCATTATACATTCTCTAGAAATAAATGTCTTTTAAACGGAGGCAATATAGGGCCTCCTTAAATGTCTGATACAGTTGTAGCAGAGCCCAATTTGCCATATAGGAACTTTCTTGGAAAGCATACTCAGAGTTCCCTTGGAAATTTGCATGAATTCCAGAGACATAATTACTCTGCATTTGATTATATAGGAGACCGTGAACTTATTGTCTTCTTACAAAAACTTAGTGACCCATGGCTAAAGGAACTTGTTTGGTTTGTATCATAAGAAAGGCAGCTAGGTGGAACAGTGGATAAAGCACTGAACTTGGCAATTATCTTCATGAATTCACAGTTGACTGTCAGACTCAGAGAAGGAAAGGTCAAAATACTCCAGTATCTTTGCCCAGAAAGCCCCTAAATGGGATTATGAATAGTTGAACATATCTATTTCAATAGTTTCTTGCCTCGCTATGGAAGGGCAAAAGGGAGAGTTTAAAGGGGGATGTTTCTTAGTTAAAAGGAGAGATGACTTCCCCTTGGTGTCTTCTTTCCCACCTCAGCATCATGATGGTCTTTAAAGTTGATTAGGAGAAATTATACTAGGTCCTAGTTGCTTTTTTCTCTTTGTTTCTTTTCTTTTTCTTTTTCTTTTTCTTTGTGTAAATAACCAAACTATACATATTTTGTCTTAGAGGCAATAGCATGAGTCTGACAAAGGTCCAAATGTATTACATTAGGTGGATCTGAATGACAGTAGTAAAAATGACTGTTTTTTAAATGGTCATTTCCAATAGGAGATCTAGACTAAGCTTGATCATTTAATATTGCAGATGTCCTGGGAAATGTTTGGATAGGGAAGAGTCAAGGTCAAATGTAATATGCCTAAACCACTTTTGGTTAAGATGAGTTTTTTTTTAAATCATCTATTTTCTAAGACAAAAATTTTTATGTACTACATACTGTATTGATATTAGTATCAATATAAAATTAAGAAGGTTGCATTTTAACACGATATTGAGTGATTTTCTATTATCTCTTAGATGGAAGTCTAGAACTCAACTCGGGATAATTTATTCCCAGACCCTATTGTTCAGGTTTAACTAATTGAAGTATGCGAAAAAAAAGAGTTATTAGTTCTCTTCTCATTGTAAGTCAGGCTTTCTTAGAAATGAAACTGGTCCCAAGTACTTGCAGGAGTCCAGAGCCTGGGTGTATAATACCCTCAATCCAATAGACACAGGAAAAATTTATTAATGTTAGATAATACAGAGAAATAAGAAAAAACTTTTGAACTATTAAACTAATGTTAAATAACTATTAAAATAAAAGGAAAGCTAGGTGACTTGTCTTGGTATCAGTGAGAATACTCTTCTTGAGGTCAAATACAACCTCAACCAATTACTTTCTAGTTGTGTGGCACTGGACAAGTTACTTAAACCTATTTGACTAAGTTTCCACAACTGTTAAATAAGCTGGAGAAGGAATTGGCAAAACACTTCAATATCTTTGCCAAGAAAATCTCACATGGGACCCGAAAAGACTGGATAAGAAGAAACAGCATTAAAAAAAGAACCTGAGTGTTTCTAAAGTTTTACATATATGGAGTACTGTTACAGAAAACCTTTTTCCCTTCTTTCCCAATATTCTTTTTGTAATTTCAGGATATAAATTTGGATAAATTTATAAATGGGAAAAACTCTCCTGTGACAGCAATATATCACAAATTTTTTCGTTCCTTCATTTAGCAATTGAATCACTCTTTATGTTGTTAGTGACTGAAGGTGGCATTTCTAGATTCACATCTTTACTGCCTTTAGTGTTCAAGATTGTCACCTACTTGATAATCCCATATAACCTCATATCAAATCCAGAGCCCAGAACACTTTGAAAGATGTATCTTGCAATTTGTTTCATTCCATGATGGAAAAAGTGTTGAGATTAGCCTGAATCTTTTAATAGTATTAAAGTAGGCAAAAATTAAAAAAAGAAAGATAACCCATAGGCTATCTTGGTGAAATTTAGGGCATTCTCATATGACATAAATCTAAAGATTTCTAAGCTTGCCATCTACCACACCCATTGTACTTTCAAGACTTTTCTGTCATTTTATTTGTCTTATAACATTTTCTTTCTACCAATTAGAGTATTAAGTCCTTAAAAACACAAGCATTCTCACTATATCTCTTTTCCTCCCTAGGGCTTTGCTCTTTTGATACCTAGCACATGCTTAATATTTTGTTATTATTGTTGTTGTTCATTCTTCATTCATTCATTCTCTCATCCATTCATAACCTCATCATTCATATGAACAATACTTATACCAATAGTGCTCTGCATATAAATTGTTCTTAATAAATATGTATGTTAACATGAAATATGCTTCAAATATATGCAGATCTCTCATCAGAAAATTTGATCTAATTTATATGAACCTACTTAGCTCTGAGACAAATAAATAATGCACGTGCTTTTTGGACTCCTTAAAAACAAATAAATAATATTTATTTGAATATTGCTTTGTTAATTTTTAAATGGTTTTCAAATTTTCAAATTTGTTGCTTTCAAATACTTGAGTTTATATTCTGTGTCACAGATTATTAAGTCTGAGGACATATGATAGCTGAATTTTGTAATTTTCAGCATAACTGCCTTCTTATGACTATAGGAATTGCAAATTAAATTCACTATTACTTCCAAAGATCTAACTGGAAGAACAGGAGACCTTGGAGATAAAAGTTCTCAGGTTTTTCACATTGCCTTAAAGCATCTTATTTGGTGCCTCCTTTGTCCATGTACAGTCACAAACATATTGATGCAGAGTGCTTCTATATGTGAAGGTATTATGATTCCAGTTAATTGTAGTATAATGCCAATGAGACAAAAGTCATTGACAGCACATCACTCATTAACTATGTAATATAAATGTGTGTCATTAACAACAACATCATGAGTTGATCAACTATGATGGGTAAAGCTCCTCTCAGCAGTTCAGAGAGATCCAGGGCAAACCTGGGAGATCTGTTTTGCCATTCACATTTAGAGGGAGAAAAACAAACATACAAACAAACAAATCACAGAATCTGAATGCTCACTTTTTAAAAATTTCTCTTATGCTTTTCCTTCATGTCTTATGGTTTTCTTTCATTCCCCTTAGTCCTAATTCCTTTCACACAAAATTACTAATACATAGATATGGTAAACACAAATGCACATATACAATTTCTACTAGAATATTCATTGCCAAAGGGAGGAGGGTAGGAAGGATGAATGATATAAAAAAAATGTTTCACATAAATATGTAAGTGGATGAATGTGGGAAAACTTCAATATTCTGTGACTGGAAAAAATAAATATCAATTAAAAATATTTATTTTGCAAATTAAAGCATCTCTGAGATACCAGCTCACACCTCTCAGACTGACCAATATGATCAGAAAAGACAATGATCAATGTTGGAAGGGATGCGGGAAATCTGGGACACTAATACATTGTTGGTGGAGCTGTGAATGCATCCAACCTTTTTGGAGAGTAATTTAGGATTATGCCCAAAGGACAGCAAATGTGCATACCCTTTGATCCAGCAATACCACTACTGGGTCTATACCCTGAAGAGATTATGAAAAAAGGGTAAAAACATTACTTGTACAAAAGTAGTTATAGCAGCCTTATTTGTGGTGGAAAAAAATTAGAAATTAAGTGAATGTCCTTCAATTGGGGAATGGCGTAGCAAACTGTGGCATATGTATATCATGGAACACTATTGTTCTATTAGAAATGAGGAGGGATGGGAATTCAGAGAGGCCTGGAAGGATTTGCATGGACTGATTCTGAGTGAGATGAGCAGAACTAGAAAAACATTGTACACCCTAACAGCAACATGAGGGTGATGATCAACCTTGATAGACTTGCTTGTTCCATCAGTGCAAAAACCAGGGAAAATTTTGGGCTATCAGCAAAGGAGAATACCATCTGTATCCAGAGAAAGAATTATGGTCTTTGAACAAAGATCAAAGACTATTACTTACAAATTAGAAAAAAAATGTTATCTTATTATGTAATTTTGCTAACTCATACTTTATTTTTCTTCCTTAAGAATATGATTTTCTGTCATCGCATTCAACTGAAATCAATGTTTAACATGGAACCAATGTAAAGACTAAGAGAATGTCTTCTGTGG
Source organism: Macrotis lagotis (assembly GCF_037893015.1). Taxonomy (NCBI): domain Eukaryota; kingdom Metazoa; phylum Chordata; class Mammalia; order Peramelemorphia; family Peramelidae; genus Macrotis; species Macrotis lagotis. Next base: position 357,564,281 of record NC_133666.1, read on the forward strand.
GGGTGGGGGGAGAGGGAAGCAAGAATGGGAGAAAAATTGTAAAACTAAATAAAATCTTTCAAAAATATTTATTCATGTCCTTGTTGTATCTCTTCCCCTCCTTAGTAAAAATAAATTCCTGGGCTTCTGAGATAATGCCATTTTTTTCATCTTTGTATCTTCAGTGATTTGTCATTTTTTTTTTTCCTTTTTGGGAAGAGCACTAGAGTATAATTTAAATTGGTGTAGGGAAATGTAAGTGAAGAAACTTCCTTCATCTATGCAGATTAGATACTGTTTTGAAATACTGAAGCCTTAGGGAGATGTATTGAATAAATAGGGGATTTATTCAGGGACACAAAGCCAAAATATGTCAACAGTAGGATTAGAAGCCAGGAGTTTGTGATCTCATGGTCAGCTCTCTAGCCACTGCTTTGTGAACTTAATAAATGTGTATTAATTTGAATCAAGATCCATCTTCAAAATAATTTACTATCAATTTGAACATTAAATTACTCATGGAGAAATAACAACAGTAAGAAGAATTACTGAATTTATAAAACACTTCAACATCTACAATGCATTGTTATATTAATTGATGCTCATAGCAACTCTCTGAGGTAGTTGCTGTTAATTTTATGGAAGAGAAAACTGAGGCACAAAATTATTAATGATTTGATTTACAGAAGGTTCCATAGTTAGTAGGTCTCTGAAGCAGAATTTAAACTTTGGTCTTCCTGATCACTGTAGTCAAGTCAAATGCTTGTAGCTATTGTTCCAACTAAATAACTTCTGGAGGAAGCAAAAGAAAATTAATTTCCAAAAAAAGAATATATAATATTGAAAAGTCAGAAAGTGGCTTTGGGGCAGCTAGGTGGTGCAGTGGATAGACCACTGACCCTGGAATCAGGAGTACCTGAGTTCAAATCCAGCCTCAGACACTTAGTAATTACCTAGATATGTGGCCTGGGGCAAGCCACTTAACCCCATTGCCTTGCAAAAACCTAAAAAAAAACAAAACCCAGAAACAATTTCTTAGATATAACAATAACCACAGCCCTAAGTACAACCATCATAATAAAATAACAACATCATAGCCCTGAAAGTAGCATGAAAAACAAGAGCTGGACTTGCAATTCAATTATAAAGTATATTCAAAAAATATAATGAAGACCAGATGATTTAAAATTCCTTAATTCCCCCATTCTCTTACTAACAGATTAGGTTGTAACATCTTTAAAAACATCATCTCCTTCCTTCAAATTTTACACCAGATCTGATTGCTTCCTCTGATTAAACTTTTCTTGAAATTTTGGAATGGATTTTCTGTAAGTATTTAGAAAGAAATTCAGGCATAAAGCAAATAAAGGGGAAAATTCTATTTCACCATTTCTAGGGTCCCTAGTTGCTAGGCAACTGCCTTTAAGGTGTACACAGTCTAGCTTAGTTTCCAAGTATATACTCATTTATAAAGAGAACTAAATAGATGGTTTGATATTTCTCTCTCAACATCCTCTCTTGACATCTTCATGTATATACATATATGTATATATAATATATAAATACATATACATACATATATACATGTATATTTATACAAGAATTTCAGTATTTATGTATCAATATTTATTATGCCATCAATGATAATTAAAAAGTAGTTTTAGGGGTGGCTATATGGCACAGTGGATAAAACACCAGTCCTGGAGTCAGGAGTACCTGAGGTCAAATCCGGCCTCAGACATTTAATAATTACCTTGCAAAAAAAAAAAAAAACAACCCCCAAAAAGTAGTTTTAAACACTTTAAAACTCAATTATCACATAATTTAATATATGAATAAGTTAATATATTAGAAATTTAAATCAGATCTAATTAAAATTTGTCCTTGCTGTATTCCTGTTCATTGGAGTGCTAATGAGGTAAGAATAGTGTGATTATAAATCAAAGGACTTGGGTTCTAGTTCTAGTTCTAGTTCATTATGTTGTTTGACCTTGAGCAAGCCACCAAATTTTTCTGACTTGAATTTACTTTTATTTGCAAATCATATATATTATACAGAAATATGCTCTGCAGAACCTGGCAATGTGATCACTTCACTAGATTCATTGTTATCTCTATTTTTTTTTTTTTACCAGAGGAGTCTATTAAGATATAATGGTAATGTACTGGGAAAGATAGTGATATTTTAAAAAAAGAAAAAAATACTTTTTAAATAAAAAGTGAATTAGAAAGAGAATAAAAAAAAGAAGCAATTTCAAAGCAGTTAAAAAAGGACAAAAGGGAAAAAGATAATGACCCACATTTTAAATAATGCCTACTCTGCATAGCTCACATTTGTTGTGGTGCTAATTGAACTAATACAAGTAAAGAGTACTTTGGAAATTGTAAAGTACTCTAAAATGTATGATCCTTCCTTTTTGCTCTCATGTGACAGGTTGTAACCCAAACTGAACAGATGTCTTGTAAATATATTCTATTGATGGAATTGCCATTATGCCCAGGGAAGGCAATGTTTCTGCATAACTTTTAGGGATATGCCAAAGGGGCAGCTGCCAAATGATTTACTCCCTGAGGAAGGTTGGCATCAAGTGATGAAAGCTGGAATGTTCTACTTTGTGTTTATGGATCCCTTAATTACAGAGTTTAATTGATGGAAGGCTTCAAAGGTCACATAGTCTAACTTAATCTTACCAATAATTCCCTCTAAAATGTCTCCACTAAGTGGTCATTCACCCTCTGCTTAAAGACCTCCCACTAGGTTGTGAGAGTCAAAAGAGGTATTTGTCTTTACAGTGTCAGGCACTTGACAGTAGCATAATAATTGCATATCCCCACCTGACCCCTACTAAGTGGAATATACTACCTCTGCAGACAATCCATTCTCCTTGCGTATAGCTCAGATTATTAGAGAAATGTTATAATTTTAATTTTATCTTCTAATAAGAGTCATATCTTAACCCCTGACTGCACATGTGCATTCAGTTTTTCCTTAAAAGGTATTGAAGTATTTCTAAAAATTGGGTTCATTCAGGGAACCAAGAGCTCAGATTGCTGATTTCACTTCCCTATCACCTGAGTACCCACCTGAGTACCCAATAGAACTGACAACGTTTGACTGGTTGATCATGATGAACAATGCAGGCAAAGGAAGTTTGAACAGGTGAGTAAAATCAAGATGTTCTCAGGGGTTTATCCATGCTAAATAGCCTTTTTCTCAAGATAGTTAAGTAACTTTTACTTTTAAAAAATTTATTGTCCTAATTAGATGCAAAAGATAGTTTTCAAAATTCATTCGCTTTTCAAGCTTTAGAGTTACATATATTGCTACCACCCTCCTTTCCCTCCCCTCCCCTCTTCCTATGGCAGCCAACAATTTGATATAGGTTGCATGCATACAATTGTTTTTAAAATATTACTATATTAGTTATGTTGTTAAAGAACAATTAAACTAGGGGGAACAATCCTGAGAAAGAAAGGAAAAACACATAAAAGAAGTTTTGAAAACTGAAAAATATTATGCTTTGCTCTGCATTCAGATTTCATAATTTGTTTCAGAATGTGGATGGCATTTTTCTTAACAGGTATCTCAGAATTATCTCCTGATTCTGCTTATTTCACTCAGAACCAATCCATGCAAGTCTTTCCATGCTTTTCTGAAGTCAGGTCACTCATGATTACTTACAGAACAATAGTATTGCATATAATCATATATTGTAACATATAATTATTCTTCAATTGATGAGCTTTATGAGGAATATTTCACAAAATATCATAATTTTCCAAATAATATTAACTAGACTTGTCTATTAGGTAGCCTTAGCTTTACAATGTCCTTATCCTTCTATCCATTTGGTTAGATCTATTTTTTGCTTTTACTTTGACTGAGATCAGGAGTGCTCCCCAAACTTTTAATTTTTTTTTACTTCAGCTGAAGCATAATTATGTTCTGCTCCAGTTTTTTTTTTTTTACCTTTACCCTGTGTGTATCTCTCTGTTTTAAATGTGTTTCTGGTTATTAATCCACTTTGCTAAGGGAGTCTATTTTATGGGAGAGTTCATCCCATCCACATTCACAGGTAAGATTACTAATTCTTCCTATCTTTCTATCCTATTTCCTCCCTCTTTGTACTTTTCTCTCTCCTTTCCACTTATCTCACCAATGATTTTCCTTCTAACTGTTGAATTTCTCAATCTATCTTCCCTTCTGCCACTCCTCTTTCCGTTTATTCTCTTTCACCCTTTTATTTGATTTTACCTTTACTTTTACTTAGCCCTTCTCTTTGATCAGCTTCATCTTTCTCCTTTCTTTCCCCTTCCACCACTATTTTCCTGTAGATTAGGCTAAATTTTTTAATTCATTCGGAAATGAATGTTATTCCCTCTTTGAGGGAAAAGTAAGACTTACTCAGTGCTCACATTCTATCCTCCTTTCTTTCCCTTTAATAAAATGGGTTCTTTTTGGCTCATGATGTGAATGTTATTTATCCACTATTGACTTCTTCTCCCTGTACTATTCTGTTTTTCATGTCTCATTTGTTTACACCTGGTTCTATCAAAGTATATTCCTTTCATCAGTTCTGATAGAAGTACAACTCTCAAAAATCATAAACATCCTTACATCACAATAAATTTAAACTCACATCCTCTTTTCAAGAACAATTCCTTCATCTGTCCCAATCTAAATGCAACCTTCAATAGCTATTTGATTAAATCATTGTCACTTATAACCTTTCTTCTTTTCAAGTACCCTTGCTTCCACTGACCCAATAGGAATACAACCCTCAAGATCTAAAAGTTGGATAACATCACACTCAATTTATCTCCATCTCCTCTTTCTTAATATGCTACTTTCAATTCTCCAAAGAGCAATACAGTTCTCAAAAAGCTAATTAATATTCCCCTCCACCTTCCCTTTATCTTTTAGCACATCTCTTGAGTCATATTTGAAGAATAAATTTTCTGTTCAGTTCTGATCTGGAATGTCTTCTATTTCATTGAAAATTCATCTATTCAAAAATTAAATAAAAGGAAAATCCATCTTTTCCCCTGAAACACTATGTTCAATTTTGCAGGGTAGTTGATTCTTGATTGTAGTCCAAGCTCATTTGTTCTCTGGAATTTCATATTCCAAGCCCTCCAATGGTTGAATGTTGAAACTAAAATATCCTGCATAATCCTCACTATGACTCTCCAGTATTTAAATTTCTTCTTTTTGGTAGCTTGTAGTATTTTTCCCTTATTTAAGAATTATGAAATTTGGCCATAATATTACTTAAAGTTTTTAATTTTGGAATCTCTTTCTGAGGGTGATTGATAGATTCTTTCAAGGACTATTTTATCTTCTTGTTCTACATTATTGGGTCAGTTTTACGTAATTTCCTGCATTATATTTTCAGGCTCTTTTTTCTGAATGTGACTTTCAGGTAGACCAAAAATTCATAAACTATCTCTTCTGTATATATTTTTCTGGGTCATTTTTCCAAAGAGGTATTTTTCATTTTCTTGTAGTTTTTTCTGTCTTTTGATTTTGTTTGATGGAAATTTGGTGTCGCACAGAATCATTTATTGCTATTTGTCCAATTTTTATTATTAAGATTGTTTTCTTGGGGGCAGCTAGGTGGAGCAGTAGATAGAGCACCAGCCCTGGAGTCAGAAGTACCTGAATTCAAATCTGGTTTCAGACACTTAATAATTACTTAGCTGTGTAGCCTTGGGCAAGCCATTTAGCCCCATTGCCTTGCCAAAAAATCCCTAAAAAAATTGCTTTCTTCAGTTAGTTTTTTTGCTTCCTTTTCGAGTTTGTTGATTTTATTTTCTAGCTTGGTAATTGTAATTTTGAAATTATTGTCTTATTCAATGAATTTTTCAGAATCATCCATGACTCATTTCTTTTTTCCATTTTTTCTTCCCCTCCTTTGCTTTTTTTTTAAATCCTTTAGTTTTTTTTTTTTTAAATACTTATTCAACTCTTGAAAGAGATGTTTTTGGCATTGAGACCAGTTTACCAACAACCCCTTAGAGGCTTTAATTCTAGGCATTTATTTTATCACTGCTTCCTTCTTCTGAGATCATGTTTTTATCATCCTGATCAGAATAGTAGCTGTAAATAATGCTTTCTTTGGATTTTTTTTTTGGTAATTCTTTCAGTTGCAGTTTGATCTTGTAGTAAAGGGTTTATCAATCCAAGCTTTTTTTTTGTGCTGGGGATCAGGGTTCTACTCTCTGACTTTCTGCTTTGGCATTTCTGGTATTCCTGGTTTGCTCTCTGTACTAGAGTACCCCAAAGTTGAACCAATTTCTCAGGGCTCAAAACCTTGCTCTTCAAGCTGGAATTGGGACCCTCACAGCTGGTGGAGTTGCCCTGAGAAATTAGCTGCATTGTCACTAAAAGTCTCTAACTGGTTTCCCAGTTTCCCCACCTGCACTGCACAATACTCCCCTTTTCCCATGCAACAGACCTTTTCTAAAAGTTCCTCAAAGAAATTTGACTGAAAAGTTGTTTCACTGCTTTTTGATGAATTCTGTAACTTTAGGATCTGTTAAAGGCCTCGTTGACAATTATTTTAGGAAAAGCTCAAGGAATTTCCAAGCTTTACATCACCATTTTACCTCTTCCATAAACTTCCTTAAAAAATTCACTAACCTATGTGTTGCATTTTGTTATATTATTTAACCTCAGCTAAGAAGATTGACTGCGATCTGACCCAGCTCTAAACTCATATAATTTAACAAATTTAATCTAAACTATTTTCCTTTATTGCATGTATTTTTGTCTTTTAACTAAATATAGCATTCCTTAAACTTCAACATGACAGCTCTTCATACACTTGAAGACAGGTATTCCCTTCCATGTGTATTTTTTCCACTAAGTACTTTGTCAAAGATTCAAAAGAATCTAGGTTTGAAAGGAAACATTTAATCCAACTCTTATCTGAAAAAAAATTCCCATTATTTAATTTTTAACAACTTTGCTTACAGATTAAGTTTTCCAGTGACTGGGGATGCCCTTCCCCATCCCAAGGCAACTTATTTGCTTTTGTGATAGCTTAATCATTAGAAAGATTTACTGACATGAAACAAAGTCAATTTTAAAGGCTTTGGTTCATTTTACTTTGTGCTGTGCACAAGTTAGACATAAAATGTAGACATACATAGGAAGTCTACGTTTTCTTCTCCTTCCAAATGTCCATTCTTTAAATACTTGACTGTTATCATCCATGAGTTTTCTCTAGAGACTAAACAGTCTTAGTTCATTAACCGATTCTCAACTGAAATACAATCTCATGTTCTCTTGTGTACTCTCAATCCATCTTGTTAGACTTCTGGACATGAGCCATCCAGTCCATTCTTTCTTTAAAGATGGTTGTCAGGATTTGTCAAAGTAGTATGGTTGCATCCTAAACAGTGAAGAATATAATGGAGCTGGTATTTTCCTCATTCTTGACATAACATTTCTTTTAATACAGGATAACATGGCAACTATTTGATTATTGATTGACCCATATTTCACTCTCAGGTCACTAAATCTATTGTTTTCATTCTGGAATAGCTAGCATTCCACCCTTCTCCATTTATGACATTAATTTTTAAAATGATGAGATTAAAGAAAAAGTTGTAAGTTTTAAAATAAGAGAAATAGAGACATTTTGATAGTAATACTCTGTGCTTATTCTAAGATTATGGGAAAGTCAATTGATATATTCATGCCTCAATTTCCACATATGTCAAATGAGAATAATATTGATAGTACAAATATCAATGTATCATTTTGAGAATAAAATCATACAAAATATATTATTTGCTATGTAAATAGTAATATTATATGACTTAAGGTATCATAGAATTATTGTTTTAGAGCTATATAATTCTTGTGGCTCCTGTCTAGGGTGCTTCCCAATTGTTGACTTCCCTTGGAAGACTACCTTCATTACTACTACACCAACAAGGCAATTAATAGAGTTTAAGATATATTGCTATTTATTTGAGGGATACCTAAAATAATAACCTTAATAATTGAAACTGATAAACATTCCCAATATTTACTCATCCTTATGATACTTAATGATCAAATGGATAATGAAAGCAAAACTCTGCATATTATAGAATTGACATTCAAATATGTATAATTTCATCAATATAAATTTTCTTTCTCTTCAAACTGGTTGGACCTTAGTAAAGATCTTGGAGTGTTGCCATGGTTTTAATGGCCAACTTTCTGGTGACAACTCTCAAATTGTGGATGTTTTCTGTGCCAGAAGACTCATACTTGCATCTTTTTAAAATTAGTCAAAACTGCCAGAAATGGCATTCAGCTGGCATAGCCTGTGGTCAGTATGAATTTATATCCAGTAGTTTGGATCAGAAGAAGGAATTGGAGGAAAATATGTTATGTGGGTACACATGCTTATATATGTATATACATACATATATATATATATAGATATATATATATATATATATGCATTTGCAGATGTGCATATTTAAAACTGAAAAACCTGAACACTTGTTTTATTTATATTCTTCATTTGCCAACATTTACATTAGCCATTTAATATTTAAGTGGAATAGAAATAAAGGTACATAATTCTTCAGACTTTACATCTTCTAATTGTTTTACAATCAAGAATGATTTTTGCAATGAAACAAAGTAGATTTCTCATAAAGAACAGTTAGAGGTTTGTGTGTGACTTTTTTTTTCAGAAAGTATGAGAGCTAAAAAGAACTGACATATTTTCTAGACTTCACAAGATGTTTAGCAGAATAACCTTTCCTGAGGTCAATATTAACAGTCCAATCGTTAATGTTTCCTTGTTAATAAATGTCACTGTCATTGACATGACATTTTCTTCATTCTTTAATCAGCAAATATGTGAAACAAAGGTTGACAATTACTACTTAATTAATGTGAATTAATTTAATGGTCAGAAAGCTGGCATTTTATATAAAAGTGACTGCTTTATCAGAGTAGGTTTTTAAAACTGAATCTTTTTGTAATGCTTTTATAAAATTAAATTATTTTCTATAATTAATTCTTAAAACTCTTATTTATTTTGTGTTTTGCAATTTTCCCCTAATCTTCCTCCTATTTATAGTTACTTTTTAAAAATAATTGTATAATGTACAACTAAAAATTTCATTAAAATCTTCATAGAATGTAATTGATCCTGAATTTTTTATACTAAATTAGAAGTCAGTTTTCATTTTATTTTTTTTCTGACTATTAAGGGTTTCAGTACAACAGTAGTTTGTCATTTCCTTCTCCAACTCATTTTTCAGATGAGGAAACTGAGGCAATTGGGGTCAAATGACTTGCCCTGGGACACACAGCTAGTAAGTATTTAAAGTTAGAATTCATCTTAAGATGTCTTCCTGACTACAGATTTGACACTGCAATTGCCATGCCACCTATTTTACTAGATCAGCACAAACTATAGGAAATTCTATTGAATTGGAAAGTCTTCTAGTGTAGTACAATAATATATTTAAACATATCAGTTTAGAAATTCAGACTCCCATCACATTGACTGATGAGCTTTCCTATAAGAACATCTCATGGTTGGAGAAAGATTGTGATCATCATTACTTGAAAAAATACCCCCCCCAAAAAAACAATGAAATCATGATCCTTAAAAAAATCAAAGAAATGAAACTGGAAGGAGAAATGGAACTCAGTACAGGTTTTATATCAATACAAGTGCTGGGAATGAGGGATAACAAATGGACTAAACTAACAGTATACCAACAACATATTGAAAGACATGGTGGGAGGAACTCTCCAATATATGACAGGGATCCTCTCTGGAAGAATAATGGAATGTGGACAAAAATTGCACAGACTGAAAAGTTATGAATGAGTGGTGAACTACTCACCCAGAGGAAGGACTAAAATATAGAACAATATATTTTAATTATATATTTTATCCATGTTAGTGTTATATCAATTCATAGAAATTGCAACTTCTCAAACTTCAAATAGATGACTATTTCTGACAATACTCATACATATACTCACATATAAATGTTTATGTGTATATAAATTTGTGTGTGTGTATGTATATGGATAAGCAAGATATATTTATGTGTAAATGTATAAGCCCACCTATACAATTTGTTGTTAATTGTTACTGTTGTCATTATTTAATATTTCAGTTGTGTCTAACACTTTAAAACCCAATGTGAGGTTTTCTTAGGAAAGATAATGAATTGGTTAGCCATTTCTTTCACCAATTCATTTTACATATGAGAAAACAGAGGCAAATGGCGTTAAATGACTTGTCTAGAGTCACACAGCTAGTAAGTACCTCAGGTGTAGTTTGAACTCAAGAAGAGGAGTCTTTTTGATTCAGAGCTGCAATTCTAACCAATCTGCTACCTTGCTGTCCCTATAGAAAAATACACTGGTCCTCAAATAAGGTATGCAAAGCCCATAATTGAAGATGAACTCAGAGGTTTTGCAGCATTATGATTATAATAATGAGGAGTATGAATAAGAATCCTCTTCCTCCTCTTCATTATTCTCATCAGCTAGTATTTATTCGGTACTTTACAATTTGCAAAGTCTTTCAATATGGTAACTCATTTGATTTTCCCAACAATGTTATGAGTTTCCTGCTATTATTATATTTATTTTAGAAAGGAAAAAAATGAAGTATGTGGAGGTTAAGCGATTTTTTTCCCAAGAATTGCACACCTAGTAATTTTCTAAGTTAGAATGCAATTCTGGTCATTCTTTCCTTCACTTCTTGAATTCTATTCACTAAAAGTATCTATTTTAGCAGAATAAGCCTCATTTGGCACAGACTTTTTAAAACTCAGGATCAATTCTGTATCAAAAAGAACTATAAGACAAGGACTTTATTGAAGAAAGCTATTGCCTTAGCATAAGTTTGAAGAAACCCCTAGAGAATGATCTCTTCAGCAGCACTCCCTTCCAACTCTCAACCAACATACAATACTGATGAACTTCTCTGGGCAACCAAATTTTGACATAATTTTCCATAAGTCCTTATGACTGACCATATCAAAGTTCTTGACCAGGTCTATAAATGCTATATACTAGACCTCTCTTCCTTTTCTGGGATTTTCACTGGCATTGTCAGGTAGCAAACATGCATACATGCATGTGTGCATGCATGCATATACACATAAAAGTTATGCATTCATGTATACACATACATATATATCCATACAATATCCATAATGTATATATAGGTATATATATATATATATATATATATATATATATATATGTGTGTGTGTGTGTGTGTGTGTGTGTGTGTGTGTGTGTGTGAATGTGTGTGTGATTAGACATGCATATTCATCTGTGTATTATGTGTGTGCATATATATTACTAGTGAGAAGCAGAACATTTATAAAATACAATCAAGGTGAATGTTTAAATTTTATGCAACTTTAGACTATGCCTTTTTGATACCATGATAATCATTTGAATGGTGGGAACCCTTCCCACAGAACAGGATAATTTCAATAACTTTTTTGATACTGAAACTTAGACAATTTTTTTGAAACTTCTACCATTTTACTCTTACTTAAACAGCTATAGAACCATAAAGTCTTACTTCATTGAATAAGAAATTGAGCATGGGAAGTAAATCAGAAAGAAATCTAAACGAATACAATTTAAACCATATGAAGATCAGCTTCAGTCACAATAACATATCCAGAAAAAGGCACCAAAAAACCTAAGATGATTAAAAAGCAGCTCTTGGTGACCTCAAAGCTTGAAAACAGCACTGATTCCTGGGCAACAAAAGGTAGGTTCTACTGACATGCAGTTACTTATGGGTTTGCTTCCACGAATGAAAGGAGTAAGGCAGACAAATTTTTCACATAGAAACCAAAAACATGAGAGACACAAGTGACATGAGATAGAAAGGGAATACAGAGCATATAAAAGCCTGAAAATAAGTAAGGGAGAAGTGAAATCACTAGTGGCTAAAAGTAACAGAAGATAGTCATGGACAAAAAGAAAGAAGAAAAGATAATTCAGCAGGTTGGGTGGAATAGGATCCATACTGAAACCCCTGAAGAAGACACATATTTTCTGTGTTTGGTGGTAGTGGTGGTGGTAGTAGTAATGGTGGTGGTGTGTGTATGTGATGTGTGTGTCTATGTGAGTGTGTGAGGTCACCATAGCTTAAAGACATTAAGGGAATCAGTAGGTTATTCTGCAAGTAGCTCATACAAAATCAGAAATCTTGAGGACATGTTGACTGTAGGCAAAATAGTACAATGAAGAAAAAAATCATTGGATTTCATTGTCAATTCAGTAATGTACCACGTTCAATTAATGCTGATATCTAAGATGAGATGTAGCAATGTAATAGGGTATTCTGATTCTCAAGGATCATCAAAAACACAGTAGAGAGAATATCTGGATTTAGAATCAGAGAATCAAGTTTTAAACCTTGACTTGTGCCAATAAGTACTTGTAGCATCTTAAATAAATCACTTAACCTTCGTGAACCTTCTTTTCCTCCACTATGTAATATGGAATTGAGCTTTTCTGCTTTCAGTCATATTTTTCAATCATGTTCTCATCTTCATGAATCCATTTGGGGTTTTCTTGCCAAAGATACTGGAGTTTCATTTCCTTTTCCAACTCTTTTACAGATGAAGTGTTGAAGTAAAGTGAATTTATGACTTGTTCAGGTAGAAAGTATTTGGGCCAGATTTGAAAACTGAAAGATGTGCTCTATCTTCTACACCTCCAAATTACTCTGATCTTCTACTTCTAAACTTATGGTCCTATGCTCAATAAGGAGTCTACTTAAAATTTGCCAATACTGGAGACAGGTAGTATAATAAAAGTCTTGGCCTGGAATCAGAAAGATCTGAATTCAAATTTGCCTTCATTCACTTACTGGTTGTATGACCTTGGACAGGTCTATTTTCCTTAGTTACCTCAACTGTAAAATGGGGCTAATAACAGCTGTTACCTCTCAGAGTTGTTGTGGAGTTCAAAAGAGATATATTTGTATATTGCCTATTACATAGGTATTCTAAAAATGCATATCCTTTCCCTAGAGGGACTTTTCACTAATCAAGGACTATTTATCACATGAACTTATTCATTCATTCCAAAAGGTATAGTAATATGGATTTAATAATTTGTGGAATTAATCAATTTTATCCCATCAAACCTGTGAGTAGGTATTTATTTATAAATTATATATATTTTACAGGTGATAACATATAAGCAATGAGTCCTTATGTTAATGTCTCATTCTATTAATGCTAGGACAATCAAACTCAAACTCTTTGTCTTGTGATGTATGCATTCTCTTTATCAGTTTTGGCCTTTATTATGCTCACGTGATATTCTCAGATATTCCTGAATGTCATGTCCTTTCTAGAAAATTAACATTCCTATTATTTTAAGGCTGAAGAGACTGTGAAAAATCTCTGTTTCTCACCCTAAACCTGAACAAATACTTACTAGACACCAGTTATACATCAGACACTGTGCTAAATTCTGGAAAATACGATTTAATAATAAAAAAGAAAAGAGTAAAGGAAAGCCTTAGAGTCAAGAAAACCTGGGTTCAAGTCCTGTCTCTAATGTATATGAACTGTGTGAGACTGAATAATAATTTAACCTTTCAATATCCCCAGGGAACACTTGAAAGTCAATTTTGGTCTTCAGTTTAAAATCTGCATTGTTGGAATAAGTTTACGTTCATTATTATTTATTCTATGATTAATCTTCCCCTTGACATTCTCTCTCAAATGCTTATTCCCATCTCTCCATTTCAATCTTTTCCAGAATTCCTCTTGCAATATTTTTGCTTACTCAATTGTAGGCAGGATGCAATCTAGGTTTATGTGCTTTTTGCTAAATAGTTAGGGCAAAAATAATATGATTTAAATTCATTGGTTATTAAGATACTCAGACTTTTTTCCTCTATGAATATAAAACACAATCACCTTCAGATAGTGAATTTGTAGGACTAAATTCTTTTCTCACAATCTTCTGTTGATTACCTAATTGTCTGTATTTATAGCTTCTAAGAAAAATATATCTCAAAAAATGGCATATCTGCAAAGAAATTTGATAATCATGTTCAATTAGTATGGGGTTTTTCCCTTCTTTTTCAGGTTTGAGCAACTAAAAATTATTGCAAGTTGGCAAGACTGAGAGAAAACAAATGAAAATGGGAGGTGGAGAAGGTGAATATTCACCAAGATAGCGGCAATGGCAATAACTATAGAACCCTGAAGTTGCAGGGCTCAGTTTATAAAATGAACTTGACACAAGAAGAGTAAGGACACTATAGATCCATCCTAGCCTTGTCTGTAAAATTTCATGGGCCCAAGAACTGAATTTCTATTAAAAATCAATAGGAGTAATGAGTAAGAATTTTCCTTCATTCTTGAAGAAAACCATGACATCAGGGTGGTGATGCTATGACAAGCATGTGAATTGGATTTCAGTAAGGGGGATCTATGTTCTAGATAGGAAGATGGGAGTTCAAATCTAGCCTCAGATAACTAACACTTTATTAGTGTGTGACCTTGGACAACTTAACTCTGCCTCACATCCAGGGTCATCTCCAGGTACTGATTCAAATCTGTTCGTTGGATACATATAGCTCTGGAGGAGAAAGTGAGGCTGGCAACTTAGCATAAAACTCCCTAACTCAAATCCTTCCAGATGTCATGGCCTTCTTCTAGAACAAAAGGACAAAAAATCATCATCATTACCAGGATCTTGAGTTGCAGGTGTATGTACATGAACGTGCATGTGTATGTGGATAGAAAAGAGATAGAATATTATCAACACTTTTGATCACCAGAGATTTGGGTTATCATTAAAAAGTCCTAGGTACTCCATAAGGCATTTGTGATGTGTTTGAATCAAACACACACACACACACATGCATACATAGTCAAAATACCCTATTCAATATTTTCTAAAGGTTTTACTCACTATACCACTGGTAAGAAGTAAATTACTTTTAGATCATCTTTTCTTTTACTCTCTGGATAGCATATATTAAATACACTTTTCTAAAGTAAAACATACATATACAGAATGATTGTCCCTGTTTGCATAAGGAAACCCAAATGCAAGTTAATTGTAAATAAACTCAGATTCCCTAAAGTTCAACATGATATAAGTATTCTGGGAGCATATATCCTAAACCTTTTGCATAATCCAGGCAGCATTTATTCTTGATGTGATTACTTAACAAGGACTTGGAATAGTCATTAACATTTAAAATTGATAAATTATAGATTGTAAAAATTAAAATAAAAACCAGCAACATAAAAATATAAATTATTCTCTCATTTCACAAAATGTTTGCCATACCATAAAAGAAACTTTCAATTTTTTTAAGAGACAAGTCCAGAGAAGAAGAATTCATTTCCTTTAATGGAGTTTACAGACATTTTATTTTCTTGCTAATGGCTATGAAAATTATTTCATTGTTCATTTTCTATCATGTCAACTAGCAGTAATGCCTCAAACTAAATATAAAATTGTTTCTAATTAATATTTTAAAGAACTGAGGAACTTAAATGTAAATCACACAATCTTTATTTTGACAAAAATAAAATTCAGCATCTCACTATGTTGACCTAAAAAGGAAAAAGAAGATAGAAGTAAAAAAGTAAAAACTGTTATTAATGGACCCCATGGCGTGATATTAAAGTTAGGACAAATTTAATTCAGTCACATATAATCCAATTATATATATATATATATATATATATATATATATATATATATATACACATATACATATATATATGTATATATATATATACATATATATTAATTAATAACAACCACAGTTAATTTTAAGAAATCAAAAAGAATCATTGAGAAATTAAATATCTACATTTTCCTATAGAAGATAAGAATATACATGCATAAATTTTGTTATAGATAAAGAATTATGTCCACTACTCACCAGTTTTTACTTAATTATGAAAAGTTATTTTGCCAATAATTTTAAAAATTAGTTATAATTGGGGAACAGGTGTGGTGAGAGAACACTGTTAGACCAAAATGAGTGTGGAGTGAGGAGCACAGGTCACACAACCTGCAACCAAAATTGGGGGAAACCAGTATGAACTCCCAGAACCCTGCCCACAGATGGTAAGGGGGTCAGGGTAGACTGCCAAAATCTCTCTGCTCTCCTTGGGGCAGACTCTGCTGTTTGCCTTCCATACTAAAATAGCAGGGACCCTCCTCACAGCTCCAGGGCAGAGGGGAGTGCCTGTGGTCATCTTCATATCAAAGCACAAGAAAGAGAGCATAACACCTTGGAGGAATAAATTTCCCAGTGGTGTATCCCACCCAAAAAAAACCAAAGCCTTGGAAGGGTGGTAAATTAGTTTTGGGCTGAGGAAATGAGTAAACAACAGAAAAAGGGGTGGCTAGGTGGTGCAGTGCATAGAGCACAGGCCCTGGAATCAGTAGTACCTGAATTCAAATATGACCTCAGACACTTAATAATTGCCAAGCTGCTTAACACAATTGCCTTGCAAAACTTTTTTTTTTAAAAAGCAGAAAAAGGGGCACCTAGGTGGCATAGTGTATAATGCACCGGGCCTTGGAGTCAGGAGTACTTGGGTTCAAATCCATTCTCAGACACTTAATAATTACCTAGCTGTTTGGCCTTGGGCAAGCCACTTAACCGCATTTGCCTTGCAAAAACCTAAAAAAACAAAGAAGAAAAAGAAGAATCTGACCATAGAAAATTATTTTGGTCCCAAGGAGGATCAAAATACATACTAAATGAGGACAAAATTGAAGCTTCCATATTCAAAACCTGCAAGCAAAATAGAAAATGGGCTCAGACTATGCATAAGCTGAAAAAAGACTTTGAAAAGCAATTAAGGTAGGTGGAGGAAAAATGGGGAGGAGAAATGAGAGTGATGCAGAAAAAATCATGAAAATCAAATCAGCTGCTTGGTGAAAGAAATACCAAAAAAAAAAAACCCTGAAGAAAATAATATGTTAAAAACAAGTTTAGGCCAAATGGAAAAAAAAAAGCAAATGAAGAGAAGAATGCCTTAAAAAGCAGAATTGGCCAGCCAGAAAAGGAGATTAAATAAAAAAAGCTCTCTGAAGAAAATAACTCCTTCAAATGCAGAATGGAACTAGAGGAAGCTGATAACTTTGATAGAAATCAGGAAGAAAACAAAAACTCTTCTAAAAAATCCAAACATTAGAAGAAAATGTAAAATATCTCATTGGAAAAACAACAGAACTTGAAAACAGATTCAGAAGAAATCATTTAAAAAATATTGGGCTACCTGAAACTCATGAACGGGAAAAGAGTCTAGACTACATTTTTCAAGAAAAAATATAACAGATTTTCCTGAGATCCTAGAAGGAGAGGGTAAAATAGAAATTGAAGGAATTCATCGATCACCTCCTGAAACAGATCCCAAAATAAAAACTTCCAGGAATGTTATAGTCAAATTCTCAAGTCAAAGAGAAAATACTAAAAACACTACCAGAAAAAATAATTCAACTATTATGGCTCCATATTCAGGATTACACAGCATCTGGCAGCAGCATCCTCTTTCAGGGGAAAAGATGGACCTTTTTTGCAAAGCAATGGGGTCAATTGGCTTGCCCAAGGCCACACAGCTAGGTAATTATTAAATGTCTCAGGTACTCCTGACTCCAGGGCTGGTACTCTATCCACTCTATCCACTGCCTCCCAAAAAGATGGATTTTCAATGAAACAGGGGACTTTCAAACTTTCCTATTGACACAACCTGAGCTGAACAGAAAGTTTGATCTTCAACTATAGGACTGGTGAACCATAGAGGGGTGGATGAAAAGGACTAATTATGAGGAACATAATGATGTGAAACTGTTTTCCTGCATGGGAAGAAGATATTGATAACTCATATGAACTTTCTCATTTATAAGAGCTGCTGGAAGGAGCATATAGAGACAGGGCACAAAAAGGAGCCTGTGATATAATGGTATAAGATAGTTAAATAGGTGGATTCAATGAGTGATAAAGGGAAGTACTGGAAGGAAGTGAAAGGAGAGGAAGAAGGTGCTCAGATATATTAGTCAAGAAAAAAGTTTTCAATGGAGTGGAAAAGGGGAAGGCAAAGGGGAATGAGTGAGACTTCATTCTCATCAAAACTGGTTCAGAGAGGAAATAACGTACACACTTAATAGGGTATAGGAATCTATCTTACCCTATAGAAAAATGAGAAGAAATTGATGGGATAAGAGGAATGGGGGAAGGAAGAGGGGGAATAGGTGATACAAGAGAGGGAAGATTGTGGGAGAGGGTATTCAGATACAACACACTTTTGCACAAGAACAGCATGAAAGGAGAGAGAGAATAGAATAAATGAGAGTGGGGAGGAATAGAGTGGAAGGATATACAGCTAGTAATAGTAACTGTGGGAAAAATATTGAGTCAACTTCTCTGGTGGACTTATGATAAAGAAGGCAACTTATTCCAGAGACAGAGCCATTGGAAACTGAACATAGACTGAAGTACATTTTCTTCTCTCTCTCACTACTCTTGAGGTTTCTCATCCTCTTGGGTGAGAGGGTCATGTTTACTCTTATAATAAAATTATTCTAATAATATAAAATAAACTCAAAAAAGTGAAAAAAGAAAAATAGCTATAATTACTATTAAAATCGATGCTTATTCAATTGTACATCCAAATTCTTCTCTTTTTTCAGATTAAAATTGGTTTGATATTTAGATAGATTTCATTAGAAACTTGGGCTCACAGGAGAAATTTGATCAAATATTAATTTAGTCCTTGGTATCTCTGTAACATTAGCTGAACGGACATTCTCATCATATTTTCTTCATAAAAATTTATATCAATGCCCTTCATAGTTGTTTTATATTGCATTATTTTTGCTATAGCAAGAGTGAGAGACAACAGATGGACAGCCTGAATGCTCCATTTGTACCCTTTAAATATTAATAGAATGAAAGGAGACCCTCCAGTTTTGTCAGTGACTACTTTATGTAAGATTTATGACAGGAATTGTAAAAGCTGAGAGGGAATTGCCATCTGCTTTAGTGGAGGTACTACCAATTCAATCACAGGCAACAAACATTTATTAACTACCTACCAAAAAGAAAATCCATCAAGGAACCTGATGTGCTTACAAAGAGCAACTTGAGATTTGTTTGAAGTACTAAAGACTGGATTATTTTAGAGTGAACTGTTTACTAGCAGACATCTAACTTGAATTGCTTATATTAAAGATTAACAGTCCTTCGGGCACTAAGAAAAAAGAATAAAAGGTGAGAGAATCAAATTCATAATTGTCAAGAATCAAGAATCTTATGACAATCATGATGGTTTCCAGGACAGGCAAGACCTTGGTCATTCAAAGCAATTTAAAAATATCTAGTTAATATTTTCCTCTCTCTGTCTCTCTTTTTCTCTGTCTCTGTTTTTATCTCTCAATTTTTTTATTATTTAAAAATACAATTTCTTTTTCTTTATTTCTTTTGCATTGATCCTTACTTGTTCCTTCTTTCTTTTCTTTGCCTTTTCATCTCCAAATATATATTATTGTTATTTTTACACTGATTTTTATAACCTTAAACTATAAAATATTTAATATCAGGATGAGCATTTCTCAGACTCTGCTACTATCAACATCTCTAACAACTAATTTTGAGTGGCCCACAGGAATATCTTCTGGCTGTCTAAATTTGAATTAGGAGTGGCAGAAGGGCTTCTGTTATCCCCTGTAGCTAAGGTGAAACTTGGTAGGTATGCTAATAAGGCAAAAAAATTTTATCTGGCTCAGAAAAAGCAATGAAAGAGGGACATGAGTAATTTAAATGAGATAATGTATATAAAGTGTTTTGTAAATTTGAATGCAATATAAATGTGAGCTGCTGTTAAATTTCATTTTAATAAGATATAATAAATTTAAGACTGGAAGTGGAAATATATTCCTTTTATCATTAAGCAAATATTCAATTAAATGAGTTTAAACTTAGGCTAAAGGAGTCTATGACAAAAAAAGTTGTTTTTTGTTGGCCTAGTTAGTTGGGTTATAGCAAAGATCACTTTGAGGATTTAAAGAAAATCATTACTTGGAAGATAATAATAGCATAAACTTTGGTACCATATGACTCAACAAGCAGGCAAAACAGCATATGTACAAACATACACATGCATACAAAGAAAATTCATATATAGTATGGCAAAACAGAGAGACAGAGATTTGGCTAGACGTTCTGTCATAGGTAATATGTTCATGGCCATTAGGGTCACAAATCATACTGTAGTCGTATTGCTCCTACCTACATCAAACAACATATTTTAAAAATCACAGCCTGGTTGATTTTTAAATCAGGTATATATACCTTTGTGTGCTTTTGAAAGCATACAGAATTGATTGATGGGCAATTTGAGGCTTTTTTGTACATTCAAACCAATAACTAGTTACAATCCAGTCACTGGACTGATTTCAGAATATGACTTTCATGCTCCATCAACTCTTTATTTATTTGTTTGGAAGATTTAAAGTCAACCTTCAACTCTATATCAAGCTTTAAATCTACAGTATCATGCTTAATTTTGGTCCCATAACTCAGCCAGAATATTGATCACTTGTAGAGTGTTCAGAGTAAAACAGTAAAAATTGGGAAAGGCCTACACCATATGGAGTAACAAGGAATATTTATTCTGCAAAAGTCAAAAACTTAGTGGTGACTTGATATCTGTCTTCCATTAGTTGAAGACCTGATATGTTGTAAAAGGATTAGACTAGTGCAGCTAGCTCTTTCTCCAGTAATACTGGGCCTTTTCTCTTAAATTCTATATAATTCTAAATGAAAGGCAAAATCACATCTCTGACTTCTAAGTGACACTGAATTCATACTAAATTCAGTCTATTAGAACACTCAGAAATTTTTCAGAGAGACTATAATTGAGCTATGTCTCATCTATCTTGTACTTGCATTGAATATTTGAGCCTATCATTTAGCTGGATGTTCAATGATAGGACTTCTCTTGTCAACTGCTTAATATTAAATGATTATGTCAAAAACTGTTTATGATAATATGTCTCTTGGAGCTAATGTTTACATTGTCTCTTCTGTCTGGCAGGAACTTTTCTGGACTTTAATTAACTTTACCAAGGAAAAAATCTCACAGTTTCTAGTGTGACTCACAAAAACTTAAGCTTTTTGGACAAGTCTGTGTTCAGACAGGCTGGATCCACCATGAGGATCTAGGAAGCAGAACTGGAATGAAATCACTCAGTCCTTTACTTATGGACCTTAGGCCTTATCAAATCAGTCTATAGTTAATGAAAGGAAATGAGACTGAATGTTTATTGAAGTACAATTCATAATCTGTAAGGCAGATGATATTAATCAAGAAATCAATCTATGGCATTAGTTATTTTAATATCTGTCAGTTATATTTCTTATAAACTGGAATATTTCACACCAATATAGGTTACATATACCTTCTCTATGTGAATTTTCTGTTTTAAATATCCTCACTAGACTCTGATCAAATATCCTCATAGTATCATCTGACAATGGACAGACATGGGGACTTGCGATGGATTTGAATATTATAGAGAGAATACTATAATATTTTAATATTATAGAGAGGCCTGAAATTTCTTCTTTTTTTTAATCTTCTAGGATTGTGCATGGATAATTGACTTAAGACCCAGACATTATCAAATCAGTGAAAAAGAGCTGGGCTGATAGTAAGAAACATAGGGATGACCTTAGATAACTCATGTTATCTTTGTAGTACTGCTTTAATTCATTTCTTAAATGATGATGTCGAATTAGATGAACTTTAATGGTCTTCCCAGATCCCCTTATTTCCTCTTTAAACCTGGGGAAAAAAAATGTGTTAACCAATTGTACAGTGTGAAGGGGCTCACTAGTTTTTGGTAATAGCAATGCAAATGGCAAGATTAATCACCAAATAAAAGGACCGTGTCTATGGAGTACTGGCCATGCTGAATTACCCTTTTTATAATCACAGCTAATGTTAGTCTAGATGACGCTTTTACTTTATAGTGACTACCCACCTTTCAGTGAGAGATTCTAAAAATAAATTGCTTCAGGATTAGACATGGAAACACAAGTTTATTAAGGGTTAGGAGCATAACATTTAAAAACTCAAAGGAAATCAATAAAATTTCTCCTAGAGTCTGTATTGAAGTTGATCAAAGATTGTAGAGCTTACCCTTTGTAAACTATTTAGTCCCACTGTATAGTTTTACAGATGAGGATCAAATGAGAACCAAAAATGGATGTCAAATAGATTGTAAAGGGTGATGTCTAAACTTAAGTATGCAGATTGAAGATCCAGCTTTCTCCTTTGTCATAATGCCTTTCTTTTTTTTATTTAAGTCATCATAATTTTGGAAGAAAACAATTTTTCTGAACTTTAACATTTTTAAAAAATAGACTATTCTTTCTGAATATTAAAAGAATATATGTATACATTCATTCAATGCAAATAATTGCTTAAAGGATTACATGATCATACCTCTTGATAATAAAGATTAAAAGTATCACTAAATTAAGTTTGCCTTATAAATACATTCTAGCTATTAAATAACAATAAATTTTGAAAGAGGGCTACATGAAAGGTTAGTAAAATGTTTCTGTGTATTTTGAAGAACTGGTATATATTTATTGGTAGTGGTATTAATACACTGTTGCTCTATTCATATGCCACCTACTTTCTAAATAAATTGAACATGCTTAAATGTTTATAATATTTTAGCTACCCTGAAACTATGAAAATGTTTCCCTCAATGCAAATAAACTGTGCTAAAATGTAAATTAGAGTTAAAATTGCTGATTTTTCCCTGGTAGCTTATTATCTTGATTCATCTCCAGTGAATTATAGTGTTGGAGTGAATTATAACTGATTATTATTGGCTAATTCATAAGCATGACAAATATTGTTTGTGAATAAATTAGCCATCACAAAGTTATTTCCTGGGTTTGCACTCTCATTATAATTAAGAAAAGAAGCAAAGGATGATAAATCAAAACTCCTTTCAGTATTCTAATTTTTGTTGTTTCAGTTTTGATGCTACTCAAAGCACTGACATAAAATGATTCAACCCCTCCTTAACAAATCAGCTTTCTGAAGTCTCAACACAGCTCTTCACCCCTGTGCTGCCAGGCTCATTTTCTTCCCTGCTCCCATGAAGATCACCTTTCCTAAATCCATGCCTTTAATCATGTCACTTCCCATTCTTAAGTATTAACCTTCCTCCTTGATATCTATTCCAATACTGTCTGATCCATAAATCTCAAATAAATACTTTCCTACCAGAGATGCTTAATGATACTTTTCAGGAAAATATCTTGATGTCTTAAATGAACTGAAGTAGAGAAGTAGACAGAATCATGAATAAATATGCACAATAAAACAAACAAAAAGAACTTTTAAAAACTAAACCCGATCTAAGTATAATGATTAAACTCAGATTCTGAGAAGAATTAATATATAATTCCTTACCTTTATTACAGTAGCACCTGTTATAATGAAACAAAATATATGTTTCTTAATTAAGGCTTAATTAAAACTTAGGAAATTCATGTGGAGGTCTACTCTCAGCAAAAGCACAAGAGGTGATTGAAAGCCTTTAAGCCTAAAAGTGAATGTGGAAAAATAATGACAACATTTAATTTGATAATTTTGTTATTACTATAAATTTTTATGATCTTTTATCTTGTTATGATAAGTGGATTGGACATACAGATAGACAGATAGATAGAAAGATAAATAGATAGATAGATAGATAGATAGATAGATAGATAGATAGATAGATAGATGATAGAAACAATATAGGACAGCTAGGTGGAACAGTGCATAGAATGGTGCCAGGCTTAGAGTCAGGAAGACTCCTCATCCAAATTTGACCTCAGACATCTACTCACTGAGTAACCCTGAGTATGTCACTTAAACTTATTTATCTCAGTTTCCTCATCTGTAAAATAAACTGGAAAAAAGACAAGGTAAACCACTCTAGTATCTTTGCTAAGAAAATTGTAAACAACTGAACAATAAAAATATATGAATATGATTATATATAAACAGTGTATGTATATGCGTATATGATTGAGTGTCTCTGTGTATGTGATATTTAGACCAGGTCAAAATATCATCTTGTGTTAATTTCTCTCTCAACTTTTGATACAAGGGATGGCTTCCTAGATAGTGAGAGGAATGGAAAGTATATGAAATAAAAACAAAACTCAATATTACAAATTAAAAATGACTACTGAATTGACCTAAAGTAGTCTAAATCATTATATTATAAATAAAGCATATGATCAGAGCAAAGATTTCATGCAATCGGTATTATTCTAATAGACTAATTTGATAAAAATGATTCCATTAGAAAGTAAACTGCAAAAACACTTGAATCATTCCATTTAGGCATGCTAACAGCAGTACTGAATCAACCCATAATGTACAATTATGGCTAATAATGATTTTGACCTCTAAAATAAGTGTGCAAAGCATTGTAATACATAGTCTTCATTCTTAAACTATTGGTCTGATTCATCAAAACCTTGTTTCTAGCACATGTTATCACATATATATGTGAGAATCTTAATGGAGTAAAGCAGATACTCTGCTTCAACAATAATTAAAAATAGAAATAGAGAGATTTTTAAATGATGGATTACTAAATATTATAATTATTTAATATCTGCTTCTTTTGTATCTATCTATATCCATCTCTCTGTTTTTTGTCTGTGTATATCTATTTGTCTATGTTGTTTATAAGTCTGTCCTTATATGTGAGATTCTACCATTATGCAGAAGTAATTAATCTGAGCTAATGCTTTGTTGTTTATAGAAGTCTTTACTTAAAAAGTAAATACACCTGGGGAAAATTGTTATTAGAATTTTAGTGCTACAATGGTTTCTCATACATCATTATGTACAGGTCATTTTTTTTCAAGAGAGAAAAAAGAAATGCATAAAGAGATTAAATGATTTCTCTTAGGTTACACAAGGAGTTATTCGAAGAATTGGGAAACCAAATTTCTAATGTATTATACAGAATTCTCATTGTTATACTTCAACAGATTATCCATGAAATAGTTTACCATGGATATTTCCAACTGAGAGTATCCCCTGTAATAATGAAATAAATATGTTTCATAATTCATAATTCAATATATGTTTCATACTTAGGCCTTAATTAATAATTAGGTGCTTCATTCAATGGTCTATTCTCAGTGAAAGCATCAGAGGTGATTGAAAAACCTTCAATGCTGAAGGTGAATATAGAAAAGTAAAGGACAACATTTGGTTTGATAATTTTGTTATGATTATAAAATTTTATGATCTTTTATCTTATGAGCTTGACTATGTCTTCGGTGCATTGAAGCTGAACGAGATTTTTTTATTATTCAAAAACTCTATGAAAGTCTAGAAAGTTCTTTAAAATACCTATTTATGTATATGACTTTAATCTCCTTCCAATAATTTCTATATTTAAATGAATAACTTTTCTTTATTTCTATTTTTTTGAAAGACAATGCATTTAAATGACTTGTCCTAAGTCCCACAACTAGGTAATTATTAAATATCTAAGGTCAAATTTGAACTCAGGTCCTCCTGAAACCATGGTCAGTACTCTATTCACTATACTACCTAGCTGCCCTAATATTAGCTGTTTTTAATAGAATTTCTAAAACTTGATTTCTGTTTATTTTCCCTTTTTAGATTAAATTTAAGAGTAAGCATCTAATTTTGATTTTAGCTAATAAGCAGCTTCCTCCATTACATTTCTGTAGTCCAATAAATTAGAATTTTTAAGAAAATTAGCATGAAAAATTTTAAGTTTTATAGTAAACAGTTTAAGGAAACTCAGGGTTCAGATTTACCTTCTGTGAACTGTTAGGAGCTGTGTGTGTAGAACTTTCATTACCTGGTGTCCTTGAGCACCAGAGTCTTATTTTACTAATTGCCATGAGAGTGGGAGCAGATTAGGGACTGGAGAGAATACTTAAGCACTTGTATTTGGTTCAATAAATGGAGACCTTGGTGTACAATGGGAGAACTTGTCTTCCTTGTCTCCTGCTCCCTCCTGCCTGGGTGAAAATAAGGGAGTCCAAGAAGGGACTTAACAGTGAAGATACTGTATAACAAGATTATTAGTTATTAAGTTTCTTAGTGGGCGCCTTCTACATTAGCAGAGAAATCATAGATCTGTTGTTTACTGTTTGTATTTGCTTATTTAAATTAATTTTGGTATATACCAAAGAAAATAATTGTATCCGTAAATTTAAGATACATGAATTGCCTTTCTTAATTTTTGATTTTCTGTCTTCTGTTGAATTTGAAAAAATTCCTGAGATATCTAGAACATTCAAAATAAGTTTTCTAAATATAATTCCATTTGCTTTGGGTCTTTATTGAGCAAAATAAAATATTCCTCATGGTAATGTCTTATGTAATTTTATTCACAAGTGAGAATGAACAATGTAGGAGTATGTATAACTTTGTATAAATCTGTGATTCAGGAGATGATAGGATTGAAAGAGAACAGATGTATCATCTCTCCATATTTTCATGGTGGCTATGTATCATTGTTTGGTCTTTTGATTACTGTTCATTCACTGCTTTCTTGGTTTGCTCTTCAAGTCTTTGAACTTCAAAGTATCTTTGTAACTATGATTTTTTTAATTGCTAATACTAAGATATCATCTATTTTTTAAATGTTCATTTCCCACCTTTGCATTCGATCAATATTCAGTTTTGCTGGGTAACTTTATCTTTTGATGTAAACCATTATCTTTTGCCTTCTGGAATATCACATTCCAAGTTCTCTGCTTTTTTAAAATGGTGATTGCTAAATAATATATGATCCTGTTTGTAGCTATTTTATTTAATTCATTCATTCATTCATTCTCCTATCTATTTATTTGTCTGTTTTATTTGTTTATTTAATCATATGTAAGAAACTTAGGGAAAATTATTTCACATAATCAGGCTACCCAAAAGATTTATCTATATAAGGTGTGTGTTGGGGGGCTAGGGGAGGCTGAACCACTGACAGGACAACTTCATTCTCATCTGATTTGGTTAAAAAATCCATTTCATTTACCAGGAAAATGGGAGGGGGAATGAATGAAAAAAAAGAAAGGGACATGTTAATCTAGTGTGCCTCCCCTTAATCTAGAGGGACAATAGATTAAGGAAACTATTATTCCTAAAATAAACAAGTTCTAGATAGGTTCAACAATATCTATAATTTTTGCAAAGCTTATTGACAAAGAAGCTCAATAAGAAAGGTTACTCAGCCATCGTGGAATGGATGTACAGGAAATAAGATTAATACTTCTGTACTAAACTCTTAATATAATGACCAGCCAGAATTTCAGAGGACTGATTAAGCATGTTATCCACCTCTTGATAGAGAGTTGAAAGACCAAGAATGCAGTATTATTGGTTTTGTTTTTTTATATAGACTAATATGGAAATTTGTTGTTGCAGGGTGTTTTTTTTTTTTGGCAAGGCAATTGGGGTTTAGTGACTTGCCCAAGGTCACACAGGTAATTATTAAGTGTCTGGAGTCTGGATTTGAACTCAGGTCCTCCTGAATCCAGGCCTGATGCTCTACTCACTGCATCACCTAAATGTCCCTGGAAATTTGTTTTTATCGACTATAAATATTTTAAATTGGGAGCATGAGGCTTGGAGTTGGTGATAGAGAAAGACATATATTGATTGAATAAAACAAAATATGAACCCAGACAACTTCAAAATATGATGAAGAATATGACAGAAATTCAGGTTTAACTATTAAGAAATAGTAAAGTAGGTAAATCTCCAGATAGGCAGGCAGGCAGTAAAATGGACAGATATTTGGATTTAGATTCAGAAAAACTTGAGTTCAGATCCTATTTAGACTCTTACTAGCATTGTAACCCTGTGAAAATAATTTAATTTCTATTGACCTCAGTTTCCTTATTTACTTAAAATAAAATTATTCATATTCATATTCTGTCTCCCAGAATTAAAGTGAAGATAAAATAGGTAATATATGAAAAATGTTTCCCAAGCCTTAAAGCATCACATAAATGTGAACTATTGTTATCAAAAAATACGTAGGATAGCTCTTGGATTCCTGCAGCTCCACGTCTTCCTTTACATTCTGAAGGACTAAAACTTAAGGGTCTACTTTAGCTTTAGGTGTAAATATGTTGAATATCAATAAAATACAGTATAGTTAAAATATATTAATTATGAATATTAAAATTATCCTGTTAAGTTGTTGAGTCATTTCAGTCATGTGCAACTCTTAATGAACCCTTTGGGGTTTTATTGGCAAATATATTAAAGTAGTTTGCTGTTTCCTTCTCCAGATCATTTTACAGATGAGGAAACTGAGACATACTGGATTAAATGGTTTTCTCAGGCTAACACAATAAATTATCTGAGGCTGGATTTGATCTCAGGTCTTCCTGACTACAAGCCCAGCACTCTAACTGCTGTGCCACTTAGTTAAGGGGCTACGCACCAAAAAGCCCCTCCTTGCAATTAATAATCAGCTAAGAGAAAGATTGGGATATGGTTTTATACAAGTATATAAATAAGACTAGGGAAGTTTAATTTGAGGAAAGAGAGAACTAACAACTGGGATGATGACTACAGGATGGGGCAAGATGGAAAAGGCTTAACAGAGGAGATATAACTTGAGATGGGCCTATAAACTAGTCTCAGTTACAAAAGTAGACATTCTATGCCTTAATGGAGTGTACATTTGTTGATTTGGGATCCCATACTGCTCCTATTTATTTTTCTTTTCAAGGAATATTATAGGAAGGTACTCTTTGAAATGCAAAGGGAATAATAAGAACTGCTACATGATTCAACACAAAATAAATGCAAATTTTATTCTTGGTATAATCTTCTATACAGTGTTGCCTGGGTATATGATCATCAAATAGAGGCCTTAAGGATGTGTGAAGAACAAGGTTCAGTTCTGAGCTAGTAGACGCTGTCTCATTAGTATCATGGAAATGAAGAATGGGCTGTTGCCACTGACATTTCATAAGAACAATCATTTCAATAAAATTAAATGAGGAGAGGGCAGGAGCAGGAACAGAAGGGAAGAGAAAGGAAGGGAAGAGAAGGGAAGACAAGGAAAGTTTAAAAAATGCTATCAAAACCCTGTTATAATATTACTAGAATGGAATCATGTAACATCTTTTTAAACATTATAATTCAAAACATTATTTAACGTAGTACTCCATTCTCTTTCCGATTTACTTTAATTGCTAGGAAATCCTCCATATGGGAACAAATTTTAATCTTGTTTCATCTATACCAATTAATTTCAATTATTTCCTCCACAGTCACATAGAATAAGCTTCCTTTCTCTCTATTTTATATAGAATTGCAAAATTGCATCTAGTTCAATGCACACAGGGATTGAATTCCATTTTGAATATCCCAATAATTGGTCACTTAGTCTTTATTTGACATCTTCTAGTATAGGAAGTTTTCATATTTCTTGTTTTTGAATGCAACATTAAAACATGGAACTATGCTTTGTATCTTGACTGAAGGATCTGAAAGTTATTTAATGTAGAAGAGGCTTGGGAGAATATGATAGCTGTCTTTGAGTTTATATCTTCCATGTGAAAGAGGGGTTACATTTGTTTTGTAGGTTCCCAGAGAATAATCAAGGAGACATTGTGAGAACTGTCTCTTCTCCCAACCCCACCCCCCACCATTAGAATATATTTTCCTTGAAGTCAAGGACTGTTTTGTTTTGTTTTGGGTTTTTTTGCTTTTATTTATATCCCTAGAGCTGAGCATCTAAAAAGTTATTTCCTTTTTTCCTTCCTGGGTAAAAGTTGTAAAAGAAGCAGATTTTTATTTAATGTCAGGAAATATTTTGTCATAATTAGAATTATAGAAATTTAAAATGCACTGTCTTTGTATACAGTATTTTATTCATAGGAATTCCTCAAATAAATACACATGGCTTTTTTTTTTAATTTATTGTAGGGGAAATTCATGATCAAGTATAGGTTTCTTTACATGGACTCTGTGATATTTTCCAAATCTAAACTCATTTTTCTGTGAATTCCTCTTCCCCACTCTCCCAAAAAGAGTTAAGGAACTTTACCTTCTTAACCCCTGTCCCATTTTTGTGTTTCAACATGGTCCTTTTTTCCCATCATGGACATGAAAGTTCTCCTTTCCTGTAATAAGCCTTAGAAGATAAGTAGAGAGAAGGTATTTATTTTTATCCTTCAATCAAATCTGAAGTCGACCCCCTTTGGGGTAGGAGAGTTAGTTAAAAACTTTTTTTGAAGGAGAGTGGGGAAAAGAACTTGCCAAACTACTATAAGACCTCTTTCTTTCACTGCCACCAAAAAACAAAGGAAAAAATAATCCTAAAATGATCTTTGAGTTTGAGCTCAAGCTTTTTTCCTTTTTTGTCAAGAAAACTCTGTTTGTGTGTGTGTGTGTGTGTGTGTGTGTGTGTGTGTGTGTCTTTCGATTGCTTTTTTTACATTATGTAACAAATTGTTTTATTTGCATTTTAGTGACTCAGGAAATGATTTCCTGCTAAGGAAAATCATGCTTTTTGAGTATTTTTTTTTCATTTTCCTTGTTTTCCTTGTCCCTTAGGGAATTTCTTCCCTCTCAGGTCAGAAACAATTTGCTTTCATAACTAAAAGTATCCAGATCATATTCACCTCTCATTTTAGGGGAATTTAGTTGTCTAATGGTAGGAAAGAGCTCTACTGGTAAATTGAAGACTCTATTCTAATTTAAATGGAAATTAAAAAATCTTCCCCGAATTCTCCATCACTTCCTAGAGCTATGTCTCTACCCCTTGACAAACTTTGAATTTTCATAATTCTGATACTTATAAACTAATTCCTAATGAATAATGTAACAAAATCAATTTAATTTAATCAAATTCAGAATGATGGTACATCATCCACTTTGCCACCATGTTTATGAATTTTTATCTAGTTTCTATTTCCTTCTCCTTAGTGATAGTTCCAACCATTTGTCAGCTTCTTCTAGGTAGTAGATGTTTCTCCAAAACATTCTTTTATTTACATATTTAGTAACTAATTTTTAAGGTGACAATAATCCAATAAAAATGTTCTTATCTCTCTTCTTCCAGTCCACATTTTTTCCTCAGTATGCTACTCATCTTCACTGTACCACTATGTCTATATATTCTTATCAAGTTTCTATTTTCTTTTCCTAAGTGATTGTTCTAAACATTTGATTTACCTATTTTGTGGTCTTTCAGCACCTATATTCCTTCTAGGTCTTTTACCCAAGAATTCTTCACAAAGAATCTATAAGAAATAATGTGTGATTTAATATGAAGGATGACAGTGAAAATTTTGTTAATGAGGAACCAGGAACTAGCAAGACTTCCTCTGTCTTCCTTCTCATGACAGAGATCAAAGTACTCATCCCCTAGAAAACATATTTATAATTGATCTTATGCTCCCAGCTCCTTCTGACTCTGCTATTACTTTGTTTCAATAATTGCCTGCTCTTTCAAATATTTTGCATTTATCCCTTCTCACTAATTCTATTCTAGCTGCATAAAAAAGCAAAATTTCCTTACCCTTAAAAACAAAATAAAACACTTTTTCTTGATCATTTTTCTCCATTCATCTATTATCTTCTCTCTATCATTTCTCTTTCTCCTATTCCTCTAGCTGAAATTCACAGAGGTCAGTGATGCAATGTGGCAAAGAGTCGGAATACTGACTTGGCACCAAGAAACCACCTCACAAAAAATTTATTTGAAAATCAGATTTTTTATCTATAACATAAGAATCCTTATATCATATAGATGTTTGAAGATTCAATCAAACAATTTGAAATTTGTAAAATGCTCACTAAAACTTGGAGTACTTTGTAAATGTCAGCTGTCATGATTCAGGTCTAATAATCTGGGAAAAATAATAATAATCGACATCTAATTAGCACTTTAAACTTTCCAAAGCACTCTTCACACATTATCTCATTTGAGTCTTGACAAGAAATTGGTGAAGCAAGTGTTACAGGTGTTATTCTCACCATTTTACAGATGAGGAAATTAAAGCTGAGTAAGGTTAATTAACTTGCCCCTAGTAACAGAGACAATAAGTGTCAACAGTAGTTTTAGAACTCATGCCTTTCTGATTTAAGGTTACTCTTTTCACTAAACCATGTCAAGCAAGAGACCAAATTCATTGTCAACTATTAACTCCCTAACCTCATTTATTCCTATCACTCCTAGTAAACTAGAACCTCTTATAACATATTCCAAGTTTACT
Organism: Macrotis lagotis; assembly: GCF_037893015.1. Taxonomy (NCBI): domain Eukaryota; kingdom Metazoa; phylum Chordata; class Mammalia; order Peramelemorphia; family Peramelidae; genus Macrotis; species Macrotis lagotis. The sequence goes on from NC_133666.1 coordinate 357,596,581, forward strand.
ACCTTGCCTGGCTAATTTAGTCCTTCTTCTGTCTTTGTCATTTCCTAGTATTACTTCTGATAATTCAAAACTTTTCCACTGTCATCCTTCTTATTAATCACAGATTGAATCCTATAGATTGTTTGTGAATAGCTTATGGGTAAAATACCAAGAAAGAATAGAGGTGCTAAAAGCCCATGCCTCAGGCAATTCTAACACAGAGTTGTGTAAGAATGCATTTTCTAAACTCTTCAGTTACAAGAGCAAGCAAGCAAGACTTTGACATGGCTTTCGGCAGGATTAAGAGATGGGCCTCTGAATCTCTACTTTTCTATAGGATGGTTGTTACCGGGCTTGTTGTTAACAGGGATAAAGTGAGAAGCCCCCCCCCCACCAGATATCATGCTAATTTCCAACTATCAGCAAGCCCAGATTGCATTCTGTTTTACTGATCATACGGTCATTTTAATTTGGAAAGTTTGCCAACTTTGCATACATAGATTAGAAGAAGTTTTATAATCTGAGTATCATCAGGAAACCCTTGCATAGTTTCCCTAAATTAAGTTGATTCTTAGGGGTTATATAGGAACCTCTCAGTGCATAATTGTAAGGGACTGTTGTGTGTGGGAGTACTGTAAAATTTCATCACCTGGTGTCCTCTAGCACCAGATCATTATTTACTCGTTGATTGTAGAGTGTCATGGGAGTGGGAATGGACCAGGGACTGGGGAGAATATTTAAGCACTTCTATTTGGTTTAATAAATGGAGATTTGCTGGAAAATTGGAAAACTTTCCATCCTTGTCTCCCTCTCCTTCAACATTGGTCTGGGTAAGGATAAGCTAGTCTAAAAGGAACCTAACAGTTCCCGAGCATCTAGTCTAGCAGGAACTTAATGTATAATGCCATTCAATCAATGATCAAACATGAAATTACTTTTAGTATTTAGGATTTAACAATAGCCAATTCTCACTTTCTGCCTCTATTATATATCTCACTTCTTTATGTGCCCTCTGCTTCCACATTTAGACCAAGCCATCACTACAAACTACATAAAGAATTGCAGTGGTCTCCTAACAATTGTATCTGTCTTTCCTCATTAAGTAGGTCTTGGTTACTGTTATACAACTCCCCAGGTATTCTATCTCATTTTCATAGAACTTAGCATCTGGCTCACAATCTTCCTCTATACTCTAAAACCTACTTTCATGGGTAGGGAATTCAATAATGTATATAGACAGTCCCACTAACAACCTTGCATAGTTCATCAAAGCCTTTAATTTCCGAATTCTTCTTTTTCACTCTGTCCCTTCTCTTCAAAATCTTGACCCCTATAAATATCTGTTCCACCTTATAGCTTGATGCCTTGATTCTCTTTCCCCCATTTCCCTTTATCCTATGTCATACCAAATGCCAACCCAGAATTATTACCACCATGTGTTTTCTCTGATTGTCAGTTAATGGTGAATGTAAACACAGAAATTTTTATCACCTGACTTCTAGAGGCAAAGTTAAGATGGTCATGAAATCTAAGAAGCTTCTGGAGCTATTCCCAAAAGAACTTTAAATGAAAACTCTAAATATTTCCTTAAAGGGATAGATCCTACCAAAAAAAGAGCAAAACAACTTTTCAACGCAAGATATTTTGGAAGAACTTCAGAAAAGGTCTGCCTCACATGGGTGAAAGAAGAGACAAGAAGAGCAGGATTGAGAGTCTCAACCTACTAGGAGAACAAAGTTCTAGCCAGGGTTGGTGAAACAGAAAGACTGAGTTGAATTACCATAATTCAGAGCACAAAATGCAAGCACCAGAGATGTTAAAGTGGAAAGCCAGGAACAGTCAGATGCTAAGACTGTGTACAAAACTATATAGCTTGTTCTGCTATCAAATTCTTTTAAACTGTTGACGATAGAAAACTACTATAATGGTAGGGACAATAAAAATGTTATTTCAAAAGAATTGCACTGAAAAAAAATTTCTACATGTAAAGCCCCAAAAGGGTTTATAAATTGGCACTTCTTGGAAGAATTCAAATGGATTTGAAAAAACAAAGAAGAGAGAAAGAAGAAAACATGAGAAAAGTAATTATTAAAAATTAAAGGAATAATACAATACTATAAAAGTAAAATTGAACAAATGAAAAAAGCAATCCACTCCTTCAAAGTGAAATTGACCTAGAGCAAAAGGAAACACAAAAACTATGAGGAGAAAACAAAATTCTAAAAAAATAGAATTGGATAAATGGAAAATAATGACTTTTTGAGATACCAAGATTCATACAGACAAAAAGAAAAGAGAAAAAAATAGAAGAAAGTTTAAAGCACCTCTTAAGGAAAATTAATTGATCTGGAAAATATATTCAGGAAAAATAATTTAAGATTTATTGTTCTATCTGAATCCTAGTATCAGAAAAAGAGCCTGAAAATATCTTGCATGAAAATTTCATGGAAAACTACCATAATATTCTAGATCAAGAAGACAAAATAGTCCTGGAAAGAATTCATTGGTCACACCCCCACCCCAAAGAGATGCCAAAATAAAAATTTCAAAGAACATTGCAGCCAAATCGCAGAATTCTTAACTAAAGGAAAAAATACTGCAAGCAGCCAAAAGAAACAGTTTAAATACCAGGGAGGCACAATCAGAATTATGAAGAACTTTTCAGGGTCAACATTAAAAGATTGGTGTGTCTGGAAGAGGGCAAAAGAGCTTGATTACAAACACAAATCAACTGCAACTATTCTGAAAAATCTAGCATATTATTTCAAGGGAAAAGATGGTTTTTTAATGAAATAGAGGACTTTCAAACTTACCTGATTAAAAGATCAGAACTGAACAGAAAATATGATCATTAAAAAGAAGAGCCAAGAGACAATCAAAAGATAAATGGAAAGAAAAATAACTAGTCAAAAACTGTCTACAACCCTATACAGGAAGGTAATGCTTGTAATTCTTAGCAATTACATTTATCTTAAAAATGGGAAAAAGGGGAAGGAAGCATGAGAAGGCAACAATCAGAAGCAAAATATTGTTGAGGAGGGACAAGGAAAAGGAAAAATAAAAGTATAAATAAGGGGAAAAATAGGATGGAGGTAAATATAGAGTTAGCAATCATACCTATAAATATGAATGAAATGAATTCTTGCATAAAATGGAAGTGATAGCAGAGTGTATTAAAAACTAAAGTCTGACAAAATGCTGTCTAAAAGAAATACATTTGTAACAGCAATACACACAGGGTAAAGACAATAGATTAAAGCAGAAGATAATATGCTTTAGTTAAAGTTTTAAAAAGCAAGAGTTTCAATCCTGATCTCAGATAAAGCAAAAAGAGATGTAATTAAAAGGGACAGTGATGGAAATTATATCTTTCTTAAAGATATCATAGGCCATTGCCTATGTAATATCAATATTAAGTAATTAGGCATGAAGTGATACAACATCCAATTCTTAAAGAAGAAGATAAATGAATTATAGGAAATCATAAACAGCAAAATTAAAATAGTGGGGGACCTCAAATCATTCTCTAAGAATTAAAGTTATCTGACCACAAAATAAATGAGAATGAAGTTAAGGTGGTGAATAGAATTTAGAAAAGTTAGATATGATAGACATTTGGAGAAAAATGAATGGAGATAGAGAGAAATACTCCTTTTTCTCTGAGATATATGGCTCTCATGACTATTAGTATAAAAATCTTGCAATCAGATTCAAAAAGGTAAAGATATTAAATTATTAAATGCATCATTTTCAAATCATGTTGCAATAAAATTAAATGCAATAAGGGGCATAGAAAGATAAAATTAATTGAACACTAAATATTGTAATATTAAAAATGAGTGGATTAAATAACAAATCAGTAATAATCAACAATATCATTCTAGAAAACTTTAATGAAGAGTTATTAGAGCAAATTTTATATCTCTAAATGCTTGAGTAAAATTTTAAAAAGTGATCAATGCATTGGACATGCAACTAAAAAATGTTATTAAAGAACATATTTAAAAATCCAATTAAATATCTGGAAAAACAAAGGAGAGATTAATAATATTGAAAGTTATTGAAATATTGAATTGATGGGCGGCTAGGTGGTGCAGTGGATAGAGCACTGGCCTTGGAGTCAGGAGTACCTGAGTTCAAATACAGCCTTAGACACTTAATAATTACCTAGTCATTTGGCCTTGGGCAAGCTACTTAACACCATTGCCTTGAAAAATCTAAAAAAATTAATAAAAAATGAAATATTGAATTGATAAATAATATGGATTTGCATTTATGAAAAAATCAATAAAATAGGTGATTGTTACCTTAATCTACATAAAAAAGGAAAGAAAAGAATTTACTAGCATCAAAAAAGCAAAGAATAAATTCACCGACAATGTGGAGGAAAGCAAAGTAACAATTTGGAGCAATTTTTCACTAATGTATGTTAGCAAATCTGATAATATAAGTGAAATTAATGAATATTTACAAAAATATAAACTACCCAGAGTGACAGGACATAAAAAAATAAACTTGAAAAAAAAAGGAATTGAAAGTGTTATCAATAAACTCCCCTAGAAAAAAATTCCAGAAGTGAACAATTAACAAGGGAATTCTGCCATGCATTTAAAAAATAAATTTATTTCAATTCTATATGAACAATTTGAAAAATAGGCGAAGACTTTAACTTTTTATTACACTAACACATTGATACTTAATCTACAAAAAAGTCAAACATATGAAGAAAATAATGGATTATCAATCTACCTAATGAATATTAAAATGCATTTAAAATTTTTATTTCATTTTTATTATTTGTTCCAAATGCATACAAAAGTAGTTTCAAACACTCATCCATTTGCAAGTTTATGAGTTTCACAAATTTTCTACTGCCCTCTATTTCCACATTCTTCCCCATGGTGGTGGACAGTCTGATAAAATTGTACATGTGCAATTATGTTCAACATATTTCCATATTAGTCATGTTATAAAGGAGGAATTAAACCTGAGAGGGGGAAAGCATGATTGAGAAAGAAAAAAAACAAAACAATTTTTACACTTTTTTTATTTTTTTATTTTTTTTTAGGTTTTTGCAAGGCAAATGGGGTTAAGTGGCTTGCCCAAGGCCACACAGCTAGTACACTTTTTAAGATTCCATAGTTTTTCCTCTGTATGTTGCTGACATTTTCCATTGCAAGTCTCTCAGGGTTGTCCTTGATCACAGAACAATTGAGAGGAACTGCATCCATCCAAGTTCTCATATTTTTATTGTTAAGGCGTAGAATTCTCCCTTCTTCACTCAACATCAGTTTATTCAAGTCCTTCCATCTTTTTCTATAATCTGACTGCTCATGCTTTTTTACATATCTTTATCACATTCATACAACATAACATGGTTAGCCATCCCCCAATAATGTGTATTCCTTCAATTTCCACTTCTTTAGTACTACAAAAAGAACTGCTATCAATATTTTTTTTGCATATGTGGAACTTTTCCCATTTTTAATTCTCTCTCTTTGGGATATAGGTCTAGGAGTGGAATTTCTGGATAAAAGGTTATTCACAGTTTTATTGCCTTTTAGGCATCGTTCTAAAAGGTTCTCCAGACTATTGGATCAGTTCACTCCACCAACAATGCATTAGTTTCTCAGTTTTCCCAATTTTCCCACATCCTCTTCAACATTTATCATTATCCTTTTATATCATCATAGTCAAGCTGATGGTTGTAAGGTGATATATCAGAGTTGTTTTAATTTACATTTCTCTTATTAATAATGATTTGAAGAATGTTTTCATATGACTATAAATAACTTCAATTTTTTTCATCTGAAAACTGCCTGTTTATATTCTTTGGCCATTTATTAATTGGAGAATGAACTGTAATCTTATGAATTTGATTGATTTCTTTATATATTTTATATATGAGTCCTTTATCAGAAACACTAGCTAAGAAAATTGTTTCCCAGTGTTTTGCATCCCTTCTAATCTTATTTGCGCAAAATATTTTTAATTTAATATAGTTGAAATCATCCATTTTATAATGATCTCTAATCTCTTCTTTGTAATAAATATTTCCCCTCTCCATATATTCAAAAGATAAGAGTGGTTCTTTTTATCTTAATTGGTTTAGGGTATCAAGCTCTATGTCTAAATCTATGCAATTTGATCTTACTTTGCTACATAATGTGAAATGTGTGTCTATATTTAGTTTTTGCCAGTCTATATTCCAGTTTTTCCAGTAGTTTTCATCAAATAGTGTGTTCTTATCCTACAATCTAGTGTCTTTGGATTTATCAAGAAATAGATTACTATAGTCACTTACTACTATTTCTTTTGTACCTAATCTAGTCCTCTGATCCACTTCTCTATTTCTTAGCCAGTACCATGCAGTGTGATGATTATTGCTTTATAATGTAATTTTAGATCTGGCACAGAAAGGTCATGTTCTTTGCATTTTTTTATTAATGCACCAGGTGAATTTTGTTTTTTTTTTTACAGCACAATAAAATGATATTTTGATACTTTGATATGGCACTGAAGAAGTAAATCAATTTTGAGTATAATTATATTTTTAATTATATTAGCCCAGTCTAACCATGTGCAATTGACATTTTTCCAAATGATCAGATCTAACTTTGTGTGAAAAGTATTTTGTAAGTGTGTTCACATTTTTTAATAGTTTGTCTTGGGAGGTAGATTACCAATATTTTATATTGTCCAAAATCACTTTAATCGGAATTTCTCTTTCTATCTCTTGTTCTTGGGCTTTGTTGGTCATATGTTGAAGGGCTTTCTGGGTTTATTGTATGTCCTGCTTTTTTGCTAAAGTTGAATATTGTTGCAAGTAGTTTTTTAGTGGATTTTCTAATCTTCTCTAAGAATACTATCATGTCACCTATCAAGAGAAGGAATGTATTGCTTTATTATCTGTTCTCTGAGAAAAGTAAACATTTATATCTTAACCAATTAATTTTTTCAATCCACATTTTGCTTTTAATACTCTTAATCACTCTTCTTTTCATAATATACTTTTTTACACTTTGAGTTTCTACCATTTTTCTAGTCAAGCTCATTTTTTTCTATATAATCTGTAGCACTGTAGAATGGAAACTAATTCTAAAACCATGGTTTTAGTCTTACTAGATTTATGACCTTTAAAAAATAATTTATTTTTCTTGAGTCTCAGTTCCCTCAGCTTTATAATAAGGAGGTTGGAGTAGATGAATTCAGAGACCTCTTGTATCTATAAAACTGTGGTATATAACTTTTTTCATTATGGTACTTTTATCCTGGACTCTTTTCACCTCTTCTTTTACATACTGTCTCAATATCTGATTAACTCCATTTTGTTTATTTATCTCAACACATTTTGTTCATTTTCCTCTTTCTTCTGAAATATAGTCTCATATATTTTTTTATTTTTTATTATTTATACCTATAAAAAATGTAAACTTTGGTTTCATTCTTGTACACATATGCATTAGCACATATATGAGCACACACAAACACATATTATATTCAATATTCCAAAAAGAACTTATATTTCCCATGAACCCATTCTTTATCCTAACTTGTCATCTTCTGTTTAGGGATCACCATCATTCTAATTTCTGTTTAAGTAGATTCATGACCTCAGACTTATCCTTACTCTTGGTCAGTTGTTGAGTGCTACTAATTCTACTTTTTTTTGATATTTCATACTCTTCCCCTTCTCTCCACTCATACCACAACCACTCTATTGAAATCCTTGTCATCTCATCTAAAATACTGAAATACCTTTGTGTGTCCCCTTTCTTCTTCTTGCTTCTCTCTTCTCTTATATAAACAATTCAGACTGTGCTGAACCTTAGAAACTCTCAACTTCTATTAACTCATTGTTTAAACCTCTGTATCAATTAATTAAGGAATGCTTAATTACTTTAAAAATAAAATAAGGTTTTATTGCTATCTTCTATTTTATATCAAAATATTTCCCCCAGTATCTATTGCCCTCCCAATCGCAGTCATATGTCACATAAAATGTGCATTTTTTAAAAAGAAAAGAAAATAGGAAAAGAAAAGAAAAATCAATATATCTGATCAATACATTGAAAAAGTCCAAAAATATAACATCTCATTACCTTTTGATAAATTACCTAGCTTGCCTGAGTGACAGAGATTCTTCCTATGTCATACCTAACACTAAATGTCTTTCTTATTTCTTATTCTTTATACCATCAGTTATTGGTGTCCATAAAATTTCTGAAATAGTATAATTCTGATGATATAACAATTTAAGATTTTTGAGTCAGTTTCTGTCAGGTTTTATGAAAAACTGAAAAATTTTAGATAACTTGGGTAACATTTAATATAACAAAAATAATTTATTAAATTTGTAGCTTAGTGTTCCCAAATATAAACTAGATAATTCAAATGTTTCTACTAATGTTAATCAAATGCAGAAAGAACAATTGATAATGCTCATTGATATGTGATCTGGATGTAGCTATGGATGAACTGTCCTGGTTATATACCACATCAGTCTATCACTGAGATAGGTATTTTCATACAATGATAGAATCTTTCTCTGTAAAGCCTCCATATTTCACAATGCCTCATGGAAATTTAATTTTGCCCTCTCTGACAACCAAAACGGGCTAGGATATAATCTCAATTGTTACAAAAGAGTAAAGAGAAAGTTTGAATTCATTAAATACAGTGCCATAAATTGGAAAATTCTGCCTCTCTGACAACAATATGTTGGATATGACAATCATTTTTACCTGCTCTGACAATATTTTCTGTAGAAGTCTCAGGAACACTTTGCTTCTCCTCAGATGATAACTTGCCAATCAGGAATTAAATAACAGCTATTCTTTATTTTTTCTTACTGACAACTTTTCATTAATATTGAAACAGCCCAAATGCCAATAATATACTGGATGCCACTAAAGTGACAAATCTAGGAGACAGTTTCTGACATTTTCCCCCCAGCTTTCAACTACAGAAAGATATATGGTCATTCGTGAATACTAACATTTCCTTCTCACATAATCATGCAGCTTGTTAAAATACTTGCAGAAATATTCAAATTATTTTTATTTTTATTAAAATGAAATACTTTTTAAAAAGTTACATGTATGTAATGTTCCAAGGCAATACATGTAGCCATGGCTCTAGGATCAATGGTTTGATTAGTATAAAGGGATTTTAAGTTAGAAAACTCCATCTAACAATGCATAATGACTCCTTTTGGCTTCTTATTATAGTATTAATTTATATCAGAGGTAAGCCAGGTTTTAATAACCATGCAATGATATCTTTCAGTCAATCACTAAATAAGCATTTTTAAGCACCTACAATGTCAGGACCTCTGCCAAGTACAAGGTTTTTAAACAAAGGAAATTGACAGTCCTTGTTCTCAAGGAAGTTATGATCTAACTGAGGAGATAAAATGAAAATGAAATGTAAAAAATCACAGGATAAATTGAAGGGAATCAATAGAGAGAAAGCATTAGCAGTAAGGGAGCAGAGGTCCAGAATAGTTTCTTAGAGATAGCTTTGAGTCCTTGGGCAAGTCACTTAACCCCACTGCCTTGCAGAAACAAGAAAATGTTAAAAAAAATTTATATGTAGATGAGAAAAATAAAATTTTAAATCAATTATAAAAATATCATTTCAGTAATCACACAGTTTTATTTTTTTAAATGATAGTTAATGTTTGCTGGGATAATTAGTTTTTTTGGCAAGTCAAATGAGGTTAAGCTACTTGCCCAAGGCCACACAACTAGGTACTATTAAGTGTTTGAGGCCAGATTTGAACTCAGGGACTCCTGACACCAGGGCTGGTGTTCTGTCCACTGCACCACCTAACTGCCCCGATAATTAGCTTTTGGACTTCAAGTTTATTAACACTAAGTCTTTCTTCAGTGTTAAAGGAAATTTAATTGAATACCCTCTGTGATCTTTTCTACCTTGGCATCCCTTGATGTTTAGTTTGAATGATCACAGGATCAGACTTGAATGTACATCAAAACCCAGAAGTTACAAATGAGAACGATATCCTGCCATTAGCAACAGTTGTATAGAAAATGACAGAATTGGAAAGGGAAGTATGCCAGTAAAATCCTTCCTCAGGGCCCTGACTGATAGAATTTTTCAGTACTCACCACTAGAAAGATTTTTTTAAGTGAAGTTTGAGATGGAAATTGAATCATTTATTTTCCTATCTCTTGTGACATAGGTTAAAACAGACAAGTAGACTAAATATTCAAAGAAAAAATGTTTTTTATCTAGGACCTTTGAAATAAGACTTTAAAAAGAATAAAATAGCTGTTGCAGTAACATATTTTATACAAATCCTCATGATTATGTTTAATCAAATTTAAAATGACTACCTCTGCCAAACTACATTTTATTCCTTTTCATTGTGCTGTCTGTCTCAAATAATTTCTTTCTCAATCTTGCTATACAGATTGCCTTTTCCTTTTATCTGATCCATAGGGTAGGATAAAAGAAATTATCAGTGCATTAATGTATAACTTTTAAAAGGATTTCATTTTGTAACAACAACAAAAAAGATAGGTAAGTATGAAGTGGAAAGGTACTTAGAGATATATTTTTGCTGACTATGGAATAATCTGTTTTGTACTTGAGCAAATAGATTTATAAAGGGCTTATAAGATACTTTGATCTAAGGTGCAGATTTAGCTAGATGGAAAATTAAGTCAGAGATAAGGTATATAAAAATAGAATTACCTGTCAACATGAAAAACCTATGAAATTGAGGGAAGAGCAAGGCTATGCTTTAAGTAAAGAAAAAAGTTCCCAGTTTGTCATTTTGATTAAGACATTGGTTGTTATTTGTCCTTCATTTTTGAGGATGACTAAAATGACCATTATTTTAGAGTCACAATAAGGTGTTTACACTGTTTACAAAAATGTAAAACATAAAACAATTTAGAAAGATACTAAAAATGTCACTAATCTGGATATATCTTTTGATCTAGTGATAAACACCATTGTCACAATGTCAATAAAGTCAAAGAAAGGGAAAGGATTCATACATACAAAAATATTTATAGCAGCATTTTCTTTTAGGATTAAGACCAAAAAAGAAAGTGGGTTCTCATGAGCAACAGACTTTTGATATTCTTTATAGTTTTCATCCAGTGCTCTGAGTTCAGCCAACTGTGACTAACCAGCAAAAAACAACTATTATCCCTTCCACACCCCTCTTTAAAAACATGAAGATTGTGTCTTACCCTTCTTTTCATTGTCTTTCTTGTTCAAGTTAAATATCTCACTGGTTCCTTTAAAAGAACTTTGAATTATATGCTTTCCTATCATCTCACCACTCTCTTAAATTGGTTACAATTCTTCAATGTCTTTCTTAATAATAAAATAATGTGTATACAATACTGACTATGGAATAGAACAGCAATGACTGCCATGTTCCTCTTTCGTGTCTCTATTAAAACATCTCACGATCAGTTGTGACTATAAAAAGCGTGCTGAAGGTTCATATTTATTTTCATAGAGGATGACCCTAATATCCACCAGGAATTACTTTTGCATTTGTGTAGGATCATTGCTTTTAATTTATTTTTTTATTTGTTATTCTCAGGACTTCACAAATCCCTTGTCTAGTAACATCAGATATGTTGGTTTCTCTAACATCCTTGATAAATATAGGTCACTAAGGTAACTGTGTGCCTCCCCTTCAAGCCCCCCCCCCAAAACATGGAAATTCCCATGCTGCTAAAGTGGTTTAAGCCTTCAGATATCTTCCCAAATTATTTTAATAATTTCCAAAAATATTTTTCTAATACCCATTGTCTCTTCCTTCAACTCTGTAGTTTTCAGTTGCACCATTGTCATCTAAATTTTATTTATAATTATTTATGATTTTAATAATGTAGTTATAATTCCCTAAATCTTCCAATACCTGTCTATTGACTTCCAATTAAAACTAAAATTCCTTTGTCAGACTTGTAAGACCTTTATACAACCCTCTGTTACCTCAAAACTTCTTACACTGCTGCCTTCTAGACACTCTAATTTTCAGTCCAAAAGAAAAAGTGTCTTTTACTTATTTATCCCTGTACTTTATTTTTGCTTCTGTGCATTTTCTTGTGTTTTTCTCTAAGTTGATTAAGTTTCATCCCAAAAGTCTGCACAATTGCTGAATTTCTTTAAAACTCTGCTCTAATGCTATCTAGGACATAAAGTCTTCCCTGAAAAATGTGTTAAATGAGGAACTCACTTATAAACTTAGTCTATTTGGTTTGATTCGAAAAAGTAGAGAAAAGTTGCTCCCTTTTATGTATAATTAGTCTGTGTTAGCTTATTTTCATCTTAATAAAGTATACTTAACAAATACTTTAAGTGAAAAATTAGGTTGGTTTAATTGCTTTTGATTATCCTGGTATTTCAACATTATTTTCCCCCACCATGATTATAAATCAAAAAAATTTGAGCATGATTTTTACAAGATTTTGAATACTGTATTTTTCTCCCTCACTCCCTCTTCTACACCTCTTCTGACAATAGTAAGCATTTTAATTTAGTTTATATATATACATATGTGCTATGTTGTAAAATATATTTTCATATTAGTCTCAATTGTGTAAGAAGTAAAATAAGGGAAAATAACCATCAGAAATTTTAAAGAAATTTAAAAATATATATACTTATCTTCATTCAAAGACAATCAATTCTTTATCTTGATATGGATAGCCTTTTCTTCATAAGTCCTTTGTACTTGCCTTGTGCAAATAATGTTTTTTTATAAATTACTAAAATATTCTTGTTTAAGAGTAAACATAACACCCCTTCCCCCCAAAATATAAAACATCATGAGCAATAAAGTAAAGGAAAGAGAAAAAATTAAAATTAAAATACAAAAATAATATATGCAGCTAGGTGGTACAGTGGACAGAGCACCAGCTCTGGAGTCAGGAGCACCCGAGATCACATTTGACACCAGATCCCCAACAATCACCCAGCTGTGTGACCCTGGGCAAGCCACCCAACCCCACTGTCCTGCAAAAACCCCCCCAAAACTCCAAATAGAATAATAATGATAATAAAAAAATAATAATAATAATAATAGGGGTGGCTAGGTGGTGCAGTGGACAGAGCACGCAACAGCCCTGGAGTCAGGAACACCCAGGTTCAAATCTGGCCTCAGACACACAGCAATCACTCAGCTGTACAGCTTGGGGCAAGCCACCTAACACTATTTGCCCTGCAAACCCTCCCCACCCCAAAATAATAATAATTAATAATAATAATAACAATAATAATAATAATAATAGTGCTTCAATCTGTATTCCAACACCACCAGCTCTGCCATGGTTAGATCACATTCTTAATGATAAGTCTATCGCAAAAGCTACTTCTGTATTTTTCCATTGTTGCCATTGCTGATCACAACACCCTCCATTTGTACTTCCTACTACCATACATTATATTTCCTCTCTCCTTTCACTCTGTTCCTCTTCTTAAATATTCTATAGGGTAGCTGAGTGGTGCATCAGACTGATCACCGGCCCAGGTACCAAGAGCCCCAAACCCTACATACCACCCATAAGGGCCAGCAACCAACTGGCCCTGTGGTCCCGGACAGGCCATCCAAACCCAGCCCCTTGCAAGAAGTAAAAAAGAAAATGTGTTAAATCTGACCATTCTTTCATGGTCCACCCTCTCCTCCATTACTCACATCCCCTCTCCCCCTGCCCCCCCCTTCTCTCCTTCTTACTCTAGATGTCTATCTATCTATACCCCATTGAAGATAGATAGATAGATAGATAGATAGATAGATAGATAGATAGATAGATAGATAGAGATAGAGATATAATATATATATGCTGTTTCCTCTCCAAGCCACCTCTGATGAGAACGAAGGTTCCCTCGTTCCCCCTTGCCCTTCCCTCTTCCATATCATTGCAATAGCTCATTGAAATAAAAAGAATATATCTTAGCCTATTCCATCTCTACTTTCTCTTACTCCCATTACATTTCCCTTTTAGCCATTGACTCCATTTTTACAATATACTATATTTTCAAATTCAGCTCTCTCCTGTGTTTCATCTATAAAAGCTATTTCTACCTGCTCTATTAAGTGAGAAATTTCTTATGAGTATTATCAGTATCATTTTTCCTTGCAGGAATGCATGTAGTTCATCAAGTCCCTCATATTTTACCCTTCTCCTCCTCCTCCTCTCTTTATGCTTCACCTGAGTCCTGTATTTGAAGATCAGACTCTGTTCAACTCTGGACATTTTAACAGGAACATTTGAAATTCACCTGGTTCATTGAAAGTCCATCTATTTCCCTGGAAGAGGACATTTGGTTTTGCTGGGTAGTTGATTCTCAGTTGCATTCTGAGCTCTTTTGCCTTCCAGACATTATATTCCAAGTATTATGAGCCTTTAATGTAGTTGCTGCTAAGTCCTGTGTGATCCTGACTGCAACTCCATGATATTTGAATTGTGTCCTTCTTAGTGCTTTGAATCGGGAGTTCTGGAACTTGGCTATAATATTCCTGGGGGTTGTTTTTGTTTTGGGGGATCTTTTTTTCTGGGGACTTCGGTAGATTCTTTCAATTTCTATTTTGCCCTCTGATTATAGGATATCTGGGTAATTTTCCTGTAGGAGTTCTTTAAAAATGACGTCAAGGCTCTTTTCCTAATCATGAATTTCAGTTATCCCAATAATTTTTAAATTATGTCTCCTGAATCTGTTTTCCACATCAGTTGTTTTTGTTTCAATGAAATGTTTCACAATTTCTTCTAATTTTTCATTTTTGGGTTTTGAAGTATTGTCTTGAAATTTTGTAAATTCAGCCTTCCTTTATTTCCATTCTACATCTGAAGGAATTGTTATCCTCAGAGAACCTTCTTATTTCTTTTTCCATCTGGCCAATTCTGCTTTTTAAAGCATTCTTCTCCACAATAACTTTTTGATCTATGCTGGCTTTTGACATGTTATTTTCTTCATCATTTTTTTTTTTTGGATCTCCTTAACTAAGTTGCTGACTTTCATGTTTTTCCTGCCTCTCTCTTTTCTTTTCCCAATTTTTATTCTATCTCCTTTATTTGATTTTCAAAATCTTTTTTTGAGCTCTGTCATAGCCTGATCCCAATTTCCATTTTTTTTCTGGTAGTCTTCAGATGCAGGAACTTGTACATCTTCATCTTCAGATTGAGTGTTTTAATCCTTCTTGGGATTATAGACAGGGTATTTCTCAATGGTGTTTCTCTTTTTTCTCTGTTTGCTCATTTCCCCAGCCTGTGCCTGGTTTTGGGGTGCTTTCTGAGCTTTTGAGTATTATTGGGACACATACACCACCCCCCCACAAGGATCTCCGTGTGCGAAACTCTGTCTTCTTGGTCTAGGAATGACCAAAAGCACACCCCTCTGCCATGGTCTGAGGTGGGGGGGGGCTACTGTTCTAAGGGGGTTCTAGACTGTGATCAGCATCTGAATGTGGTCAAAGCTCCAGAGTCCTGTTCCAGGGACAGAGGACAGACGTCAAAAGTCTCTCTCCACTCCCCTGCCTTTGGTATGCTGGGCACTCAAGGCCCAGTTTCCTGGGGGATCCTGCTTACCAGCTCTGCCTGCTTCTCTTTCCTGGATCTCCGCTGCTGGAGCCACACTGCTCACTGCTCAGGAGCCCTGGGACTGTTTCTGGGATGCTGAAATTCCTTCACTCTGGCAGCTGCCCCTCTAACCCCGTGGAGCGGAGCCTTTCCAATATTATCCAGGTTACCTTGGGCTGGAGAACGTCCTCCCTGGATTCCTCTGTAGGTTTTGTCTCTCCAAAATTTAGAGTTCTTATTTTATGAGTTTTGAAATATTATAGACAGAGAGCACCTAAGAGAGGCTCTTCTCCTATCGCCATCATGGCTACCTGTACTTGCCTTGGATCATTGTACAGCTGAGAAGATTGTGGTCATTGATAGCTGTACGTTGTTTTCTTTGATTTACTAGTTTCACTCTGCAACAAAATCTCTCCAGTACATACTTATCTCCAGATTTTTCTGAAATCTACCTTTTCAATGTTTGTTATTGAGCAGTAGTATCCTACTACATTCATAAACCACAGTTTATTCAGCCATTTTCCAATTGATGAGCAACCCCATCAGTTTCTAATATTTTGCCACAAGATAAAGGCCTACTATAATTCTTTTTGCACATGCATGCCCTCTTTCTGTTTTATGATTACTTTGGATATAGACCTAGTAATGGTATTTGTGGATCAAAGGGTATTCACAATTTGGTTTCTCTTTGGGTGTAGTTCCAATGGTCAGATACATTTACAACTCTATCACTGATACACTAATGTCCCAATATTGCCACATCTTCTCCAACATTTATGAGTTTTCTTTTTTATTTCTATTAGCCAATCTGCTAGGTGTATTTCAGAGTTGTTTTAATATGCATTCATCTAATCAGAAGGCATTTAAAGCACTTCTTCATTTATCTATAGATAGGATTGATTTCTTCACCTGAAAACTGCCTGCTATTCTTTAGCCATTTTTCAATTGTGAAATGTTTTGTGTTCTTATAAATTTTCCTTGGTTCAATATATATATATACACACACACATATACATACATATATATACACACACATATATATATATATATATATATATATATATATATATATATACACACATATGAAATGAGGGATGCATCTGCTACAAAGATTTCTCCCCCCCTTTCTGTTTTCCTTCTAATTTTAGTTGGATTGGTTTTGTTTGTATAAAAGCTTTTTGAAAATTAAGTATAACCAGAATTGTCCATTTTATATTTTGTTTGGTCATGAATTCTCTTTCCTTCCCCCTCCTCACTCCTATAGATCTAAGACAGATTATTCCTTGTTTTTCTAATTTGCTTAGTGTCATTCTTTTTGCATAAATTCTTTATGTATCTTGACCTTTTCTTGGTACAAGGTGTGAGATATTAGGTCTTACCTAGTTTCTGGTCAACTCTTTTACAATTTTCCCAATGTTTTGGTTTTTCTTTAAAAATAGTGAATTTTTCCCCAAAAAGTGGGGTCTTTTAGTTTTTCAAACTGTAGGTTACTGTAGCCCTCATCTACTCTGTTGTGCATATCTACTCTGTCCCATTGATCCACTCCTCTATTATTTAGCGAGTTCTAGATACTTTTGGAAATTATTGTTTTATAATATAGTTTGAGATCTGATATTCCTTAAACATTGTTATGTATAATTTTCCCCATCAATTCTCATTATTTTCTTGATCTTTAGTCCTTCCATATGAATTTTTTGTACTTTGATTGATATGGCACTGAAAAAGTAAATTTACAGGAAAAAAAATCTTGTTTATTGTATTGATTTGAACTTTCAATGAACAATTGATATTTTTCCAATCATGTAGATATAACTTGTATAACACTGTTTTGTAATTAAATTTATATAGTTCCTAAGTTTGTTTTGATATATTTCCAAGTATTTTATATTGTTTTAGAATGGAATTTATTTTTCTATCTCTTGTTGCTGGACTTTGCTATATAAAATTTTGAATGCCATTAATTCCTTGTATTACCCTCTATCCTATCTTTCCCCTTCCTTATACTTTTCCCTCTCCTTCCACCCTAAGCCTTTTTGCTTTTGTTCACCACCTCCTTAAATCTCCCCTCCTATCAGTCCCAGATTTTTCATTCCTTTCCCCGCCTCCAACTTCTGCCCTCCATTTTGCCTCACTTTTTTCAGCCCCCATTTCCCTTTTCTTTCCCTTTTTCCTCCAGTGTCCCAATAGGGTAAAATATGCTTTTTAAACTCAATTGAGTATATGTTTTTCCTTCTTTGAGCCAAATATGATGAAAGAATAATTTGAGGAATGCTCACTCTATCCCTTCCTTCCTTCTATTCTGTCTTTTGCATCTCTTCTTGTCTTGAAATTTACCCTATTCTTCCTCCCCCATCTTTTTTTTCAAGTATAATTTTTCATATCTTAATTTTTTAAATATTATATCAAAATAAATGTATATCTATGCCATGTGTTTAAGTATACTCTTTCCAATGGCCCAATAGAGATAAAGTTTTCTAGAGTTACAAATATGGTCTTCCCATATAGAGATATAAACAGCTTAAGTTTATTGAATAGCATTTTTCCCCTTTTTAAAAATCTCTCCATTCATCTATATTATCTTGCATTTCAAGATTGAATTTTCTGTTTAAATCTGATCATTTTATCAGGAAAATTTGAAAGTCTTCTATTTTACTGAATGTCTATCTTTTTCCCTGAAAAATTTTGATAATTACTTGATTATTGGTTATAATCCAAGCTACATTTCCTTTCTGAATATCACATTCCTAGTCCTGGTAGCCTTCAATTTTGAAGCAACTAAGTCCTATGCAATTCTGCCTTTGTTTCCTTGGTATCTGAATTGTTTCCTTCTTGATACCTATACTATTTCCTCTTGGAGGAGTTAATTCTGGAATTTGACTCTAATATTCCTTTAAGTTTTCATTTTGGGATCACTTTCAAAAGAGTAATTATTGGATTCTTTCAAAGACTATTTCATCTTCTGGTTCTAGCATATCAGAATAGTTTTGCTTAATAATTTCTTGAAAGTTACTAAACAGGTTCTTTTTTTTGATCATGCCTTTCAGGTGGTCCAATAAATCTCTTTATCTTTTTCTGTCACTCTTTCTCTCTGTCTCTCTGTCTATATCTATCTTTCTCTGTTCTCTTTTTCTCTGTCTTCTTCTTGAGTTCAAATGGGGCCTTAGAAATTTCAATTCCTTCATTTGCTAAATGAGCTGGGAAAGTAAATGGAAAACTACTATATCCTATCCTAGAAAACCCCAAATGGGGAAAAAAAAGAACCAATATTACTGAAACAATTAAATAACACCAAAACCAAATGTTGTCTTTAACAGTTGGTTGGGAGATTTACAAAACAAAAGATCATTTTTAAAGTGTAGTATTATTTTCTGGAAATGTTTGTTTTATCCCATGATTAAAAGATAAAATGTTTTTTTTTAAATTAAGTACATGTGTTATAGTTGTTTTGTTGTAGGTATACTGGTATATATTATTTTTGGAAGTCCAACAAATATTGTTGACCTAAATATTTAAAAAGTTTCTGTAAAATCATAATTCAGATTTTGCTCACTACTCATTTATTTTCTATGTATTAAACCATGAAAAGTACAACAAAAAATTTTAGGGCAAGTGAGATATAAATTTAAAAGGACACAGTGGAAATTTATTGAAAAAGATACATTAAAGCAATATGTTTTAAAAATACTTGACAATAAATAATTTAATTAAATAGCTATAAAGAAATAAATCACGCATTCTATTTCAATATTTATGCTTCATACATATTTTATATCAATAGACTGTAATTATCATTTCTTCATAATTATGAAGAATGAAATCACAATTAAAATCTATCCTATGAAGTTGAAGAGGCTTCTCATTTATTTATATACAACTATAGCCAAATATTGCAGAAATTAAATTCAAATCATATAATGACATTTTAAAAAATTATTTATTTTCATCCACATGTTTATTTCCAAGTTATAAAACTCCCCTCCACCCTCCTTCCCCACCTTACTCCCCTCAACAGGCAACAGTCAGGTTAGCCTTTTACATACATACTTGGATGAACATGTTTACAAATTAGGGAATTAGGATTAAGGGAGAGAGATACATAAGAGAGAATTTTTATAAAGTGTTCATCAGATTCTCAAGGGTTCTTTTTTCTGTTTTGTTTTGTTTTTCCTTCCTCTAGATATAATAGATATATGTATTTTTCCTCTAGATATAATAGATATAGATAATATAATCTATAACAAGACAAATACAGTTGTCCTACTTCTCTGGACTGCTGATAGATGCTGCTTCCATCAAGGTTGTTCATCTCACAAGGTTGTTGTTGATGTGTATATTGTTCTCTTGGGTCTACTACCTTTGCTCAGCATCAGATTCTGTAATTTATTTCATGCTTCTTTAGAGTTGGACCTTTTATGGTTTCTTATAGAACAATAGTATTCCATAATATTCATGTACCATAACTTGTTTAGCTATTCCCCAACTGATGGGCATCACCTCAGTTTCCAATTCTTTGCCACTATAAAAAGAGTTGCTAGGAATATTTTGGAACATGTAGGACGTTTTTCCATTTTTTATAATTTTTTCTGGATATAGACCTAAAACTCAAATTGCCAGCTCAAAGGGTATGAATAGTTTTATTGCTCTTTGAGTACATATGGCAATATTATGAGGAACTATCCTTCTAGCTACAGTAACCTCTGAAGATATTATAAAGTTCTTTCTTTCAAAAGGAAAATTTGGGAAGTTTGAAAACAATTACAAAAGATAAATACTTCAAACCTATTACAAACCCCAAAAGCCAATTCAGACAGTTAGGAAATCTTAATAATTACAGATATTATTTTTATTCAAAATGTAAGAAACAAAGGAGTAATAAAAAGACTAAATATTTTAAAATACATTGCATTCAAAGAAAATAAAATTATCATCATTGTGGACATCACTTGATAAGTTAATCTATAGAGACAATTTTAAAAGTGGAAAGGAGCTCTAGATTTGGAGTTAAAAGCAGGTTTTTTAATTTCAGCAATTTCTGCTTTAAATTTCTGCTTACATTCTGTGGCTTTGTACAACTCATTTCATTTCAATGACATTGAGTTAGCTCATATGCATTAAAAAAGGATAAACTAAATGACCTTGATTGTCTGTGTCAGATCTGAAATTCCAAAATCATTCATTTACCATCTAAATGCTGCTACATTCCATGTACTTAAAAAAATGAAAAAAAAGGCAATGATGTCAAGGGGGTCCTATTCTACTCAAAGAAATATAAACATAAAATAGATGCATGTAGAGTTAAATATTTTCAATTAATCAAGAAACATTTATTTACCTATTATGCACCAGCCACTTAGCTAAAGAATGAAACAGAAAAAGAGACAAGAGATAGTCCCTGCTCTCAAACACACACACACACACACACACACACACACACACACATATATGTATGTATATATATGTATATATATATACATATATATATGTATACATTCATGCATACATAACAAGTTATATTCACTGGAATTAAATAGAGGTAAGCAAAGGCTTCCTGTAAAAAGTTAGAATTTAGTTGGGACTTGAGACCAGGAAAGTCAGTGGTCAGAGTAGAGAAGGAAGGGTTTTCCAGATATAGGGGACAGAAAGAGAAAATGCTTGGAGGTGAGAGATGGAGTATCTTTGTCATGGATCAAAAAGTGTGGGCAAAGGGGTGGCTAGGTGGCGTAGTGGATAAAGCACCAGCCTTGGAGTCAGGAGTACCTGGGTTCAAATCTGGTCTGAGACACTTAATAATTACCTAGCTGTGTGGCCTTGGGCAAGCCACTTAACCCCATTTGCCTTGCAAAAACCTAAAAAAAAACTATATAATAAAAAGTGTGGGCAAGGAATAAGGTGCAACAGCAATGTAGGAAGGGATTGATTTCTTAAGGACTTTGGATGTCAAACCTAACATTTTATATTTGTTTCTGGAGGCAACAGGTAGTTACTAGATTTTGTTAAGCAGAGGGGTGATATGATTGAACCTGTACTTAAAGAAAATTACTTTAGTTACAGGATGGAGGATTGATTGGACTGGGAAAAACTTGAAGGAAGCCTCTCATGTCTGAGTGTGTATGGGGGGGTAGGGGGACACTTTCCTGAATTCTGATAGAAAATATCAATGTTAAGGTTCATAGTCGATGGAACAGCCTTTGGAATGGGATAATGGAAATGTGACAATAACTTGGTTTGGACCTTGAATTTTATGAAAGAGATTTATGTATTAAAAAGTCTAGAAAGGGATATTGGATTTGAAGTATGAAAGATTTTAAATAACAAAGAGAGTGTATTTGTATATGAACCTAGTCTTAACAGAGCAGGAGTAAACTAGATAATTAAGCAAGAGAAAGAAATTAACAACATATGAAAGGTACTCCACTCGATCAAGGAAAAAGGTAAGTCAAGGAAAGAAGTTAATGAGATCTTAAAGACAATGAAAGAATAGATGAATATGAGATGTTAGGAAGTCAAAATTGACAAGACATGATACTTGATAGGATAAGGTAGACTATCACAGATAAAAAATTGAGCAACACTCTGAAATTATGAACCTGGGTGACTGGAAAATGACAGGTCATTTGACTGAAAAGTAGACAGGTCAATATATAGTGAGTATTGGAAAGAAATTTTCAGAACTGTAATCATATATGATGAACTTGAATCACCTAAAGAATATACAAAATCCTTGTCAAATGAATGGCTTTTAATGGAGAATTGGAATTCAAGGACTGAGATTATGAATGTGAAAGTCAATTGCATAGATATGATAATTAAACACCTAATAACTGATGAAAGATAAGAATATTTAGCATAGAGATGTGAAACAATCAAAGATTAAATTCATGATATTGATGAGGATGATGCAGTCTTATATGCTTAAGAAGCAATAGTCATGGGTAGTAAGCACATCAAGACAATAGTGTCTTAAAAGCCTGATTGAGTGTACAGGATAGGGAGGGGTTGACAATTAAATAACATCAAATGCTGTAGAGAAATAAGGAATCATGCATAATTAAAAGAATCATGTCATTTGGAAATTTAAGGGATAATTTTTTAAAAGAAGTTTTTATTGATATCTTCTATATTTAACATTCATTAAAAAGTTATTTCTAGTATACTTTTCCTTCTACACAGAGCATCATTTAATATAACAAATAATATTAGTATTTCATGGTTTCCAATAATATTCAATAGTAGTTTCTACTTATCATGTTTTATAATATTTTTAATTTTTACAATTTTTCCTCTACCCTCCCTTCCCTCCCCCCACACAGAAGGAAGTCTGATAATCTTTACCTGGTTTCCATGCTATATACATTGATAGAAATTCAATGTGTTGAGAGAGAAAACATATCCTTGAGGAGAGATAGAAAAATAATGTAGTACATAAGACATTTTTTTTTAAATTGAAGGTAATAATCTTTGTTGTTTATTTAAACTCCACAATTCTTTCTCTGGATACAGATGATATTCTCCATCACAGACACCCTAAAATTGACCCTGATTATTGCACTGATGGAATGAGCAAGCCCATTAAGGTTAATCATCACCCCCATGTTGCTGTTATGGTGCACAATGTTCTGGTTCTGCTCATCTCACTCACCATTATTTCATAAAAGTCTTTCCAGGCTTCTCTGAAATCCTATCCCTCCTGGTTTCTAATATAATAGCAGTATTCCATAGCAAACATATACCACAATTTGTTCAGCCATTCCCCAATTGGACATTCACTCAATTTCCAATTCTTTGCTATCACAGACGGGCCTGCTTTGAATATTTTTTTACAAGGGATGTTTTTTGCACCTTTTCATGATCTTTTCAGAATATAGGCTCAGTAGTGGTTGTCCTGGATCCAAGGGTATGCACATTTTTATTACCCTATGAGCATAATTCCAAATTGCTCTCCTGAAAAGTTGATGAGTTCACAACTCCACCAAAAATGCATAAGTCTCCCATATTTCCCACATCCCTTCCAAAATTGAATATTGTTCTTTCTGGTCATATTGGTCAATCTGAGAGGTGTAAGATGGTCCCTCAAAGATGCTTTAATTTGCATTTCTCTAATTGGTAATGATTTAGAGATATTTTCCATGTGACTATGGATTGCTTTGATTTTCTCATCTGTAAATTGCCTTATCATATGCTTTGAGCAACAAATAATATTTTAAAAACAGTAAACAAAGCCCAGCAAAACTGATTGATACACTGAAAAAGTCCAAACCACATTCAATGTGTTAACATCTGTAAATCTTCCTCTTCTATTCAGAGGTGAGTTGTATGTATGTTCCTCTATCTTTTCTATTTAGATCTTTTCAGTTTTGTTTATTCACCTCTGGATTTGTTTTGTTTGATTCTGACTTGTGTATGTGTGGTTGTTCTTTCCATTTCCATTTTTGTTGCAGGTCAACTGAGCAAAAAGTTCCAGGGGAGATAAATTCATTTAAAAAAGCAAGAATATACTAACACAGTGTCAAAGGATTCCCAGCAAATTAATTCAGAGATGCAGAGGAAGAGAGACAGTTCATTTTAAATAACCCTGGAGAAAAAAATCCCAGAATTTTCTAGACAGGGAAGTACTACAATTGGTTACAGGATTAATGTGCTTCAAGGGAGTAGGAGCATATTATTGACTGGAAAGTAGGAATATGGGAGTAGTAACTACCCTCTCTAGTCAATAAGAAATATTTATTGGTTGGCTCAGTCCATATGGTTTCTTGATAGAATAGAGATAGTGTACTTCTTGGTGCCTATTTGCATAGAACAAGACTTATTCCTGTGTTCACAGAGTTCCTTTAAGTGTACATTGGTATGTGAATGTTTTTTAATTATGATAATAGGTCCCTCTTAAGTATAGTGAGGAATAATGAATTTTTTTGAAATTATATTATCCTAGGTGTTAGAGGGTATACAGCACCAAGCCTAGAATCAGAAAACATGAATTCAATTCTCACCTTAAATACTAGTTATGCAACTCTGGTCAAGTCACTTAATGCTATGTGCCTCAGTTTTTTCATTTGTAAAATGGGATAAAGAAGGAAATATCAAACCTCTCCAGTACCTTTGGCAAGAAAATGCTAAATGGGCTCATGAAGAGTCAGGCATGACTGAAATGATTTGCAATCACAAGCTAATGGCATAAAGATAACAATAGATGGCCAGGAATTTTATCAGGGTAACAATTATATGAAAGATAAGTTTTTTTTCTAATCCAGTTGACTTATTGGTAAACTGAACTTTTAAACCTGTGGATTTATGAGATTAATTTGGAGACAAAGAGGCTTTAAATATGCCATTATAGAGAAAAAGATTAATTACAGAATAATATTAATTAAAAAGATACAAAATCAATTTAGTTTTCTCAAAATTATTATCAGTTATTTTCTAGGTTCTGCTGCCTAATTTCTCTGCATTTATTGATGCAAGTATAGCTATATTCATCATATGCATGATACCATAGTACACTGTAATGTATTATTACATTCATGGACTACATTTTGCATGGACTTTACCCTTTTGATGGGCATCAACTTTTTAGTTCTTTGCTAACTCACAAATAATGCTGCTATAAATGTTTTGGAGTATTTAGGGACTCTTTTATTAAAGATGGTTTCTATAAAGCAAAAATCCAGTAATTAAGACAAATTCAATATGTATAAACACTTTAGGCATCTAATTACTTTCAAAATTTTTCTAAAATTTTAGTGGCACTAAATAATGCATTGCATTCCCTTATCATTATAAAATTACTGTCAACATTAACCATTGCTATATTTTTTATCATATTTGTCACTTTTCAAGGTTTGAGATAAAATGAGATACTTTGGAATTTTATTTAGAACGGTATTTCAGGTGAAAGTGATACTTTGCAATTCATTTGAGTTCTGGGTTATATTCTTTGGTCAAATACATATATATATATATATATATATGTATATGTGTATGTATATGCACATATATGTATATACACACATATACTTTATATATGTCTACACACGAATAGAAGCAGATACATGGATGGATAGATAGAGAGAGAGAGAGAGAGAGAGAGAGAGAGAGAGAGAGATATCTGTAGTATACTGTTCCTTAGTTTATTAGGTTCTGTTTGTAAAGTCCAGCCAAATAGAAAAGACAAACCCATCAAAATACATAGATCACAATACCTAAATAATATTTTATGAATATGAAATAAGAATGAAAAAATTAGGGATTAGATCTTGCATTGTGTCCAAAGAACTGTCAACAAGCTTTATACAGAAGACAGAAGTAGCAACAATAATCAATCATCCCAAAAGAAAAGAAGAGCAAAAATGCTTTATAAATAGTGAAGGAATCAATGAAAGTGAAACGCTAGAGGAAAAAGGGAAAGACATACCTAAGTGGATGTAGAATTCTAAAGAATAACAAAAAAAAGAAAAAAAAAGTTTTCTTGAATGAACAATACAAAGAAATAGAAGAAAACAGTAAAATGAAAAGACAATATATTTCAAGAAATTTAAAGATATTAAGAATTGTTTGATGAAGATATTGGCATGATGGAAGACATAAAATAGTAGAAATTTAATAGAAGACTTGCATCCTGTATAATGAAGTCTTAGGAATTATTGCTAACACTAAAATTTGGAAAGGTGATGGAATCCAACTGACCTTTTTATAATGCTAATAGATGATGCTATTAAAGTGTTGCAATCAATATACCAATCAATTTGAAAAACACTACAGTGACCACTTAAATGGGAAAAAAAAATCAGTTTATGACCCATTTCCGGAGAAAAACAATGCTAAGAATGTTCAAATTATTTAACAATTATGCTCATTTTGAGTGAAGGCTTCAGCAATATATAAAGTGAGAATTACCATATGAGCAGTATGGTTTTCAAAGAGGCAGAAGTCAAATTGCCTATATTTGCTGGATTTTCAGAGAAAGAAAGGGAATTCAAGAAAGGGAAAAAAATTCTGCTTCATTTACTACACTAGAGCATTTGACTTGTAGATCACAACAAAAATAGGGCAAGTCCTCAGAGATGAAAATACCAGGTGAGGTTATTTGGCTCTATAGGAATCTGAAAGTAGGTCAAAAAAGCAAATGTTAAAATTGAACATGGAACAATTAATTGGTTTAAGATTGAGAAGAGTAGGGCGGCTAGGTGGCATAGTGGATAAAGCACCAGCCCGGCATAGTGGATAAAGCACTGGCCCTGGAGTCAGGAGTACCTGGGTTCAAATCCCGTCTTAAACACTTAATAATTACCTAGCTGTGTAGCCTTGGGCAAGCCACTTAACCCCATTTGCCTTGCAGGAAAAAAAAAACAAACTAAAAAAAGTTTTAAAAATATTGATTAAAGTATGACAAGGATCTATCTTGTTACCTTATTTATTTACAAAGTATATAATTTAAAATGTCAGGCTGAATGAGTCAAAAGCAAGAATTAAGGTGATTGGGAGAAATCTCAGCAATCTCAGATATGCAGAAGATTCCACTATGGTGGGAGAAATTGAAGAGGAATTAAGAAATCTCTATGAGGGTGAAAGAGGAGAATGTAAAAGCTGACTTGAAGCTTGACATTAAAAACAACAACTAATATCATGGAAATTTGTCCTATCATTTTCTGACAAAGGAAGAAGAAATGAAGAAGTATCAGATTT
This sequence comes from Macrotis lagotis, assembly GCF_037893015.1. Taxonomy (NCBI): domain Eukaryota; kingdom Metazoa; phylum Chordata; class Mammalia; order Peramelemorphia; family Peramelidae; genus Macrotis; species Macrotis lagotis. Next base: position 357,623,805 of record NC_133666.1, read on the forward strand.
TGTGTTCTTAGACTCCAATCACTGCAGACAGTGACTGCAGTTAGGAAATTAAAAGGCAATTTCTTTGTTGAAAACAAAAAAGAAAAAATGTGGACCAACATACTGAAAAGCAAAGACATAATAAAGCAAAGTTCATACTGTTGAAGCTTTGATTTTTTTTTCCAGTAGTGATATATGGATATGGAGTTGGACTATGAGGAAATTTGTGTCACAGAATTGACATTTCATATTCACCTGCTACATGTTTTTGAAAGTCTCTTGGGTAACAAGCAGATCAAATTACTCAATATATTTAAAAAATTAATTTAGATTAATCTTTGCAAGGATGAATACTAAAGCTGAAGCATAAATTCCTTAACCATATAATCAGAAGACAGAAGTCATAGAAAATGATCCTGATTTGGGGGTTCATTTATTTATTTCAATCCTAGGTACATGCCTTATCCTTTTACATTATTCTCTCTCTATGACACTGTAAGTAAGTGAAGAGAATGGAGATTTGAAGCTGAATTTTGGTGTAAGTCTATGTATTTGATTTTAGGATGTGCAAAAAAAAAACCTCGATGCCAATAATGCTATAGCAAACTTTCTTCATCATGAAATTATGGAAGCACTGCTATTTTTAACACAAGTTTGGGGATTTGCTATTATGTACTGCTACAGGATTCATATTAGGTTCCATTTCTTCTATATGAGCTAAAATGGCATGAACCAGCAAGAGAAAGGAATAATTATTTACTTCCCTCACTGATTGTAAGGATTGTAAGTTTGATTTTCATGTAATGTCAGAAAATTCTTAGGAAGACCCCCTAACCTATTGAATCAATTCCTTTCAGCAAACTTAAAGAAAAACTTAAATAAATATCCCTTCACATGAAATATGAGTTTGTATTACAATTCTCACTGTAGGAGGAAGTGTATTAAGAAGTTTAGACATCAACTAGGGTAAATTTTACCAAACATTTTAACATAAGATTTTGATCTTGAAATTAGTACTTAATAACTCTTAGAGCCGGCCATTTAGCAGAAAAAGGCCAGCAAAACATGCTTTGTCTTTTGATCTGTTAAAATGTAGGTAAATTATATAAAGCCATAAAAAATAAATCATACTAGAAATCATAGGAATCTGTAAGTGTTTTAGATACAATGTATAGTATTTATCAAAATCTAAAAGCAAATATCACATACAAGGGAAAATGTTGGGCTTCTTCAATAATATTAGGGGAAAAGCAAAATGAGCCTTATGAATTTTATTATTTAAAATGGGACTGAATATACTAATTATAGCAATTGTATAAAAATAATTTGAGGAAATGAGTTTAAGAGAAAACAAAATTATCATTTTCAGTAGATAAGATGCTGCATATAGACAGCTAAATGAAATTAATTCAAATAATTAAGAATTTCAAAAAGTTGCAGTATTTAGGTGAATCTATAAAAATTGTCAGTTTTCCTATATGTAACTAACAAAATTGATCAAGAAGTGGTAGAGAATAACAGATATAAAAAGAAATATATTAAACAAATTAGATGAGAAAGGAAGAAGTCATATTACTATATATATATATATATATGAATAATTCATAACCAAACAAGTAATTAAAAGACATAAAATAAAAATGAATAGTTTTGGCTCTTTATATTTATGTGTATATATATATACATATATATATATATATATGAAACTTTGATAGGAAATAAAATGCCACGAAGAAATAGGGGAAATATTGCAATAGATATGTTCTAAGTCTTATCTCCAAGATATAGAATAAACCGATTCAAATTTATACATTTTATAATAAATCCATTATATAAGATCCATTTTATAATCTACTAAGATCCATTTTATAGTAAATAAATTTTCAAATAATGTGAACAGTTAACTTTTATTTTAACATTATATATATTATATTATTCTCAATCATATATAAAATTAACATTCATTGTTAAAAATTTTAGTTCAAAATTCTCTCCCTTTCTCATTTACTCCTCTAAACCTTAAAAAGCAGCATTCTGATATTGATTATATATACTTGAAGTCATACAATTCATATCTCCATGTTTGAAAAAAGTCACAAAAAATCACACATACCCCAAAACAAGAAAAATAAAGACACTGTAAACTGTATGTTTTGATCTGTTCTCAGAATTCTTCAAATTTTTTTTTTCTGGAGGTAGATGGAAATTTTCATCTTGGGTCACTTGGAATTGTCTTGGATCAGTCTTGATTAGAATTTAGTATTTCACAGCTGGTTATCTTCAGAGTATTGTCAGACTGTGTATAATTTTCTCCTGGCTCTGTGCACTTCAATTTGCATGTAAGAATGTTTTCTCTTAGTTTTAGAGAGATACTAAAAAGTAATCTATCATTTCTTATGCTTTCCAGCTTTTATGTATAGAAATGAGATCTCTGCTGTGTTAATAAGCTTTTTCTACATATATTGATATAACAATGTTATTCAATTGTTTTTATTTATTGAAATGTTCATTTATGCTGTTAGTTTTCCTACTATTGAATTATTGAAAGATTCCCAATATGTCTCACTAGCTCATGTGTAATCTTGGTGATACATTTTTGTAATCTCCATGATTATATTCAAAATTTTTACATCAATGTTTATTAAGAAGATCAATCTACAGAATGTTTTCTCTGCTTTTATTCTGCCTTGATAAATTATCAAAATTATTTGTGTCATAAAAGAAATTTGTTAGTACTTTACCTATTTTTCAAATAGTTTATACCAATATTGAAATTAATTGTTCATTAAAATATTGTTAGAATTCATTTATAAATTCATCTAATTCTTGGAATTTTTTCTTAGGGGGCTTCAGTTTATTTTTATATGATAATGTTTTTGAAATATTCTGATTCCTCTGGGGACATCTTGGTGGGCTGGGAATCAGGAAGACTTGTATTGCTAATATAATATCAAAATATATATATTCTGATATTGATTAGATATATCCATAGCTGTGTGAACTTAAGTAAGTTACTTGAGTCTATTTCCTCAGTTTCTTCATCTATAAAATGAGATGGAAAAGAATATGGCAAATTATCCAAGTATCATTGCCAAGAAAACCTTAAAATGGGTCACAAAGAGTCAGATACAATGAAAAATGATTAGATGAACAACATTTCGACTTCTGTTTAACAGATAATTTATTTTTTTTTTGTTAAATTTTCATCCATTTCACTTGGACTTTCAGTTTTACTGGCATATAATTGAACAAAATAAATTTTAATAATTGCTTATATTACCTCTTTATTTTTAATGTATCCACTCATTTTTTGATTCTGCTAATATGTTTATTCTTCTATGTTTTAAAAATAAAATTAACAACTGACTTATTTATTTTATCAGTGTTTTCATAAAACAAGGTCCTGTTTCTATTTGTATGTTTAATTTCTTTGTTATTTTCAATATTAATAATCTGTTTTTGATTTTCCGTATATCTATTTTAATGTGTAATTGGTGATTTTTAATTCCTTCTTTTTCTAGTATTTTAGTTATATTCATAATTATTTAATACACTATTTTGCTGTTTTGCTTTTCCTATATCTGAGATCATCATAACTACTTCTACCTTTTTTTGACCTGCTGAAGTATAACAGATTCTGTTTTTCTCCTTGTTTTATGTTTGTGTCTCTCTTTTTCTTATAAATGTTATAATGATGGATTCTGATTTCTAATACATTCTGCCATCATTTATCTATTTGAGAACATACTATTAACCTTGACAGCTATAAAGTTATAGTTGCTAATTGTGCATTCTCTCTCTCTCTCTCTCTCTCTCTCTCTGTCTTCCTGTCTCTCTTTTCCTCTCCCTCTCTCCCCTGTCTCCAACTTTTTGTGCTCTATTCCTCTCTGTCTCTATCTTTCTCTGTCTCTTGGCCTCTCTCTATGTCTTTCTCTCTTTCAATCCTGCCTCTCTTCAAAAGTCTTTTGTTTATTTCTAACCATTGACTTTTTTCTTGTTCTCCTCTATTACCAAATACACACACACACACACACACACACACACACACACACACACACACACACAAACACACACAAATACGCACATATATATGTACATATTTTATATATATATATAATATATATATATATATATATATATATATATATTACTAAGTGAGTTTGTGTGTGTTTCTGTAGCCCCCTTTGAAACATTTTAGATATGAATGAGGCTCAACATTATCTGCACACTCTACCCTTCACCATTTTCTCCTTCATTGTAAAGGAAAGGCTCTTCCTTTTGAGTTATTTTTATTTAGGATAGTTTCTCCCATTTTTATTTTCCTTTCCCTTTTTTTCTGAGGTGATACATTTCTCTCTCTTTTTTTAACTTATTCTATCATAAACAACTCAACTCCATAATGTTTATGAAGAATCTATCTGTCTTATTAATGATAAAGTTTATATTGTTTATATTATGATTTCTCTTTCATGTTAATAAGTTTAAGCATTGTATTTCATAGCCAAATTTTCTATTTGGCTCTGGTTTTTTCTTTAGCAATGCTTTATACTCCACTCTTGTGTCAAATATCCATTTTCTCTTGAAGGATTATACTAAGCTTTGTTAAGTAGGTAATTTTTAATTGTTCAGAATAGTTCTTTGCTTTCCAGAATGCCATGTGCCAAGATGTTAACTTCTTAAACATGGTAGATGTGATCCTGACTGTGCTTCCCAGGATTCGAAGTGTTTCTTTCTGACTGCTTGATTTTTTTTTTTATTTTGATCTGGGAGCTCAGTTATTTGACTATGATATTCTTGGAAATTTTCATTTTAGGATCTTTTTCCTGTGGTAATTGATGAATTCTTTAAATTTTTATTTTACTTCTCTGGTTCTAGGATATTAACAAAATTTTCCTTGCTAATTTCTTGAATTATGATGCTTAGATTCTTTATCTGATCATAGTTTTCAAGGAGGCTTACAATTTTTAAGTTAATCTCCAGTCTATTCAGATCAGTTGTCTTCCCAGTGAAATTTTTTTCAAATTTTGTTCCATTTTCTTTGCTTTCTTTTGTTGTATCTTGATGTTTCATTGAATCATTAACTTCCTCCATTCCAAATAAATTTTTTAAGAAAATATTTTATTCAGTGTCCTTTGGATCTTTTTTTTTTTCCATTTGACCAATTCGGATTTTTAAGGAGTTCATTTCATGAGTGACATTTTAAACTTCCCCACCCCCACCTCGTTTTTAAGGTATTGTATATTTAGTATCTTTGCATATCTTTTTTACCAAGTTATTGTTTTATCTGTTTTCTAACATTTTTATCATAGTTTTACCTAAGATTTTCTATCATTTTTATTTGACTTTGAAAAGAAGTCTTTATAGAAATTCTTTTGGGGCTTCTTTTCACTTCATAGTTCTTCGAAACTTTGCTTGATGCGGTTTTGATTTCATTATCTTCTTCTGAGTTTAACCTTGTTCTTCTTGTCTTCATAATAGCTTTATATTAAAAGATTCTTTATTGTTGCTCATTTTTGTTCCTATTTATTAATTTTGAATTTTATTTTAGCATTGGGTACTCTTTTGGTCTGAGAGTAGGAGAGGCACTCTCCAGAATTTCATAATTTTCCCTACTCCCCTTTTCAAGGTTAGTTCTGATAGTTTTTAAATTTTCAGTGCATCCCATAGAGGGTGCTCTAGAAGTATAGTCACTCTTAAGCCTCCTCAATGAATTCTACCATAGAATTATCATGAATTGCGAATACATGTTACTTTGCTAATTGTATCTCTGTTATTTTCTGTGGTAGAAAATAATTGTGTCTAGAATATAATGAAGACAGCAGAAATCAGAGTAATTCTCATATGTTGGATTTGTGCGTTTATAAGCTATCCCATAGAGAGTGTATGGAAATGTTTCTACCAGGGCCATTCAATAGAACATACCTATAAATAGTCTTGTGACCAAGGCCACTGTAGAGAGTTATGTACTGATTTATGTTTTGAAGGATTTGTTATATGCAATAATTCAACAACCCTCATTTGGTACCCATGAACTTGAACTTTGTGATAATGCAATAATTAATTACTTATTAATTTGCTTGGCTCATGGTGGGTTACTAGAAGAGAGAAAGCATTCAAAACCTGCTATATAAGAGTCTTTCAGACAAGGGACTACTTATGCTTATTGTTTGAAATTATAAAATGTTTTTAAATTATTAATGTTTTTGAGCATTCCCTAAGAATTCAGATGAGGGCAGATAATTTCTCTTCCATTCCCTCAACAGTGTGTATATATATATATATGTATACATATATATATATATATACATTTATAGTGTGTGTCCATATGTATATGTATAAATATAGATATATTAAAGGGTACATATATTTATCTAAGTAAACCTGAAACTCGATCTCCAGATTGCTCCTTTCTCTATCTTTCCCTAAGTATAGATGAACAAATGAAATGCTCAGATTAGTGTTTCAAGGTCAGGTAGTATATATATTTAAAAGGTGGGGATTTGAGTATCAGAAAATGCTGAAGCAGAACAATGTTGTCCTCAGTTTCTTTTACTTCCCCTTGACGATACTTGTATTGCAATCCTCTCGATCCCTACACCCTGTATGGAACTTTTCTTATAGCTGAAATATTAGGACAGTCCTATCAGGATAGGATTATAAGAGATAGCTAACCTGAATTTGAACTTTTCCTATTACTAGTGCAGCAGTATACCTTATGCCATTTAAGGATCCTCATCCCTATTTCTAACATTTAGGCCCACCCCCACCCCCAAGAATAACCCTGTCCAATTTTAAAGAATTGCATATTCAATTTACCTCTTGTCTGAAATGGTATGTGTGTGTGTATGTATATTTCTATATTTCAGAATGAAGATTTGCTTAGCCCTGTTCACCCTTTTCAGGGTTTTTCCATATAGCTTTAGTGTCTACCTGGTACTTAACTTTCACCTCTGGCTTCAAAAAATTGTAGTATGCATGGTGGTCACATTCCAATATCACAACAGGATGTTGACAAAGTGATATGTATGACTGTGGGCAATTCTATCTCAATTAAATACAATTCACATGTGAATAAAGACATGAACCTGTGATATCATTGGTCCTCTTCAAAAATGAAAGACAAATAACAACATAGTCCATACAAGTAGGACTCTCTTGCTGGCAAACTCAATAAACCCTTTTTTTTTGGTTCTGAAATATATAGTATTGGACTTGGATTGTATTTTTTTTTTATTTTAGGAAGTTGATTTGTGTGGTATAAACAATCTTACCTAAAGTAATTCAAAAGTTCAGGTGCCCAATGGGTGATGATATATTAAACAATTTAGCGATAATAGGGGTGGCTAGGTGCCATAGTGGATAAAGTACCGGCCTTGGAGTCAGGAGTAACTGGGTTCAAATTCTGTCTCAGACACTTAATAATTACCTAGCTGTGTGGCTTTGGGCAAGCCACTTAACCCCATTGGCCTTGTAAAAACCAAGAAAAAGGAAAAAAATAATGATGTGTCTTCAGGTGGCTGTAGCTAAGATGATGTAGTAAAGCTAGGAAATTCCATGAATTTTGCCCATTTTCCTTTTGAAACAACTTTTAATGAAGCCTCTAAACAGACACTGGAACATCAGAACCTACTAAAGGATGGAATGAAACAAGTTTTTGGTTCAAGATATCTTCCAGGGATATAAGAAAAAGTTTGTGTAAAAAGGGTACACAGAACAGCACAACTGGCAATAGGAGAGCTAGTATGACAGGCTTTTAGATGCAGAGTAAGTCAGTAACTCTGGTCTATGGGTCTGGTTAGGCAGATCAGTTTTGCAGTAGACCAACAATGAGGGCCCCAGTAACAACACCGAAGATCTACTGAAAGCTCTAGAATACCAGTGCAACAGCTGAGACTGTATCAGGAAGTAGCAAATCACTAGCACCTAACCCCAATGCAGAAAATCAGTGACCATCAGACTTCTGGACCTGAGAAAAAGAAGTTTGAGATGGTGACCCTATGCCCCTGAAGAAGAGCTTTATGAAATAAAGAAAAAATATATAAAAGAGTGCTAACAATAGAAAGCTACTATGATGACAGATCAAAAAGTCTGTTCAGAAGAGGAAAACAGTGGCAAAAAAACTTATAGGAGAAACTTAATAGGGGATTGTGAATTGATCTCAAGTCCAAAAAGTCCTCTTGGAAGGAGCCAAAAAGGATTTTTTTTTTAAATCAATTAAGAGGGGGCTGCTAGGTATTGTAGTGGATAGAACACCAACCCTGGGGTCCAGGGACCTGAGTTCAAATGTGACCTCAGACAGTTAATAATTACCTAGCTGCATGACCTTCAGCAAGTCACTTAACTCCATTGCCTTGTTTTAAAAAATCAATTAAGAGAGACATAAAATAAAAATTAGGAAAAGAAATGAGAGATATGTCAAAATTTTGAAAGGGAAGAAAAAAAATTGAATGAAGAAAACAAAGCTTTCAAAAGAAGATGTGGCAAATGTTAAAAGATACAAAAGATTACTGAAGATAATGAATCCTTAAAAACTAGAACTGGACAAGTAGAAAATGATTCTATAAGACTGTAAGAATTCATTAAATAAAATCAAAGACTGGAAAAAATTAGAAGAAAATATAAAGGACCTAATAGGGGAAAAAAACCAAACAGCTAACCTAGAAAATAGGTCCAGAAGAGATAATTTAGGAATTATTGAGCTACTTCCAAGGCAAAGTCAAAATGGTGGTACAAAGCTAGTTAGGTCCTTGGATCTTTTCCAAAAAAAAAAATTGAATGAAGCCTCTAAACAGATCCTAAAAATGATGGAATGCGCGCGCACACACACACACACACACACACACACACACACACACACACAATTAATGAAACAACATTTCAGTGACATATTTTGGAGGAACTTCAGGAAAAGTCTGTCTCATGTGGGTAAAAGGGAAATGTAGTCCAACATAGGTGGTAGAGCAGGGAGCCTCTACGCTACAGAGCAACTCAGGTCCTGGCTCAGCAGGTCAGCAGTACAGCAGGACAGTAGGAGGATTCCAATCCAAACTTAGCATGATTCAAGACTTGGAACACTGGTGCAACATTAGGATAAGGTACACAGAGCAAACCATGAACACCAGAAATAGCAGACTGGAAAGACAGAGAGGAAAACCACAACTCATAGTCAAAAAGGGTGGGTGGGACAGCTAGGTGACTCTGGAGTCAGGAGGACATGTGTTAAAATCTGACCTCATACACTTAATAGTTACCTGTAATGCAATCTTGGGCAAGTCACTTAATTCCATTGCCTAGTAAAAGAAGAAGAAAAGAAGAAAGAAGAAGAAGAAAAAGAAGAAGAGGAAGAAGAAGACAAAAAGAAGCAAGAAGAAATCACTTGGAAAGATACAACCTGTGCCCTAAGATTAGAACTCAACTATCAAAATGAGCAAAAGAAAAAAAGAATCCAAAAACTAAAATGCCAACCATAGAAAGTCACTATCCTGATAGGGATGCTAAAAATGCCATCTTAGAATAGAAAAGCAGTGACAAAATGCCTACATGTGAAGACTCTGAAGGGTTTATGAATTCCTCTCAAATCCAAAAAGATATCTTGGAAGAGCTCAAAAAGGGATTTCAAAACAAAAGAACAGAAGAAGAAAAATTGAGAAAAGAAATGATCTTATATTTCTCTATTTTATTTATTTAAGAATTTAAAAATATAAAATTACTCCCTTAAATTTTGCTTTGATTACATCCCATAAGTTTTGGTATATGTATCATTTTTGTCATTCTCTTGAATGAAATTATATCTATGATTTGTTCTTTCACCCACTCCTTTAGAATTACTTTATTTAGGTTCCAATTAATTTTTGTCTACTTTTTCATGTTCCTTTATTACATGGAAATTTTATAGCAGCATGATCTGAGAAAGATACATTTAACATTTCTGACTTTCTGCCTTTAATTGTGAAGGTTTTTTTAAAGATTTTTTGCAAGGAAATGGGATTAAGTGTCTTGCCCAAGGCCACTTAGGTAATTATTAAGTGTCTGAGATCAGATTTGAACTCAGGTACTCCTGAATTCAGGGCTGGTGCTCTATCCACTGTGTCACCTAGCCACCCCATAATTGTGAGCTTTTTTTAATGCCTTGATATAGGGTCAGTTTTGGTGTAAGTACCATAAACTTCTTAGAAAACAAAAGGCATACTCCTTTTTATCTCTACTGAAATTTTGAAAGAGTTCTATCATATCTTTTCTAAGATTCTGTTCACCTCCTCAACTTATATCTTATTTATTTTGTGTTTAGATTTATCTTATTCTGAGGGGGAGGTTGATATCTCCTACTAGTATAGTTTTATTTTCTATTTCTTCTGGCAATTCATTTGATTTATTCTGTAAGAATTTACTTGCTATACCACTTCTTGCATACATATTTAAAGTTGTAATGACTTCTTTGTCCATAGTTCTTTTTTGCACTATATGGATTCCTTCCTCTTTTAATTAGATCTAGTTTTTGCTTTTGATTTGTCTCAGGCAAGACTTGCTACCTCTGTTTTATTTTTTATTTCAGCTGAAACATAGTAGACTCTGCTCCAGTCTTTCCCCTTTACTTTGTGTGTATCTTTCCTTCAAATATGTTTCTTTGTAACAAGATGTAGGATTTTGCTTTTAATCCATTCTAATAACCACTTATGTTTTATCAGAGTCCCTCCCATTCCAAATCATGATGTTGATTAATAATTATGTTTTCCCTTCCATCCTATTTTCCCCATTTATTGTTTTCTTTCTCCTCACTCTATCCCTCCTTACCAGTATTTTACTTTTGATCACTACCTCCCTCAATTTGCCATTCCTTTAATCCATCTCCTTTTTCTTTCCTCTTTTTTTGTACTAATTCTTGCCTCCCTTTTATCAGCCCCTAGTTTCCCTTTCTTTCCCTTCCCCCTCCTATTTCTCTACTGGGTATGATAAAATTCTTAAGTCAATTGAGAGAAAGTTATTCCCTCTCTGAGCTAAATCAGTTTAGAGTAAGATTCAATCAGTATTTACTACCTCCAGCCCTTTTCTTTGTTATCACAGGTCCTTTGTGCCTCTTCACTTAATATGCTTTACCAGCTCTTGTCTCCCCATTCCGCCCCCCCCAATGGATAATTCTTTTTTATGTCTTAATTTTTTTTAATATTATCACATTATAATCAACTTATACCCACACAGTCTTTCTAATTATACTCCTTCTGTCTTAAGAGAAATATACTAACTCAAGAGTTACATCCTCCTGTGTGAGGATGCAAATAATTTATTCTTATTGAATACCATCTTTTTCTTTTTCTGTTTACCTTTTTAATATATCTCTTGAGTCTTGTATTTAAAGTTCAAATTTTCTGTTAATTTTGCTCTTTTTATAATGAAACTTAGAAAATTTCCCCTTTTGTTAAATGTACATCTTTTCTCCTTTAAGATTATGCTCAATTTTGATAGGTATTTGATTCTTGGTTGCAATCTAAACTCCTTGGCATTCCTGAATATCCTTTTTTTTATACAATCCATTAGTGTTGAAACAGCTGAGTCCCATGTAATCCTTACTGTAGCTTTTGGGATTTTAATTGTTCCTTTCTTACTGTTTGCAATATTTTCTCCCTAAGCTGATAAATATGGAAGTTTGTACAATATTCCTTGAAGTTTTTAATTTCTAATCTTTTTAGGAGGTGATCAATGGATTCTTTCAAGGACAATTTAACCTTTCAATCTATGATATTAGGGTAGGTATTCTTTGTGATTTTCTAAAAGTTATTGACTAGGCTATTTTTTAATCATCATAATTTTCAAGTAGTTTTACTTCTTTGTTTTTCTCTTTTATTCATTTATTTTTCCCAATTAAATGAAAAGGAGCTTTCAGCATTCATTCTTTTACCAGCTCTTGAATTCCACATTTTCTTCCACCCTCTCTTCCCATATCTCCTTTCAATGGAAACAAATAAGTTGATATAGTTTGTAAAAGCACAATCATGTTTAATATATTTCCATATTTTGATGTAAAAGGAGAACTAAGGTGCAAAATAAGAAAGAAAAAACATCAAAGAAGTTTTAGGAGGGGGCCAAGATGGCAGAGAGAAGACAGGCACAGTTCTAAAGTCTCCTGATCTCTTCCCCATCTATCACATGAAACAAACCTCTTAAAAGAAATCCAAACCAGGAAACCCAGAAAGAAAAGCCAGGAGAGGAAAATCTACCTCAGGATTTGTCTCCCGCAGCAACCTTGGCTGAATACCAACAGGTGAGTCTGAGCTCCCAGGGAAGATGAGTCAGACCAACAGCTGAATCGGAACTGGGAGTCTGAGGGCCCAAGAGCCAGACCTGCTGGATCAGAAGTGGGGCTGGATGAAGGGGGCTTGGGTCCGTGGGGAAGCAGAGGCACTGGTGTTGGTGCTGTCCCCCTGGAGCTTGGGGAAGGGGCTTCGGGGAGAGGTCTGGTGCAGGAATGCTGTGGACACCATCCCCAGGCTCCTCAGGTCTGAGAAACTCTGAGCCCACGCCTCCATTGCACTGAGGCCTCCTCCCAAACAAATGCAAATTACTTCTGCCTCAGGCCCAGGTGTGTGAGCAAATGAACCAGCCCAGTTGAGGAATCACCTCAGGCAAGGGTAAAGCTCACCATGGATTGAAGGCAAAAGAATTCAATAGCTCCAATTCCCTCCCTCGAGCAAAGGGAGAAGGCCTCCCAACCAAGGTCACAGACACCCCAGAGAGGGCAACCAGCACCTCCTACTGGCCAGCCAGAGAAACTGCACTCAGTAAAGCCTTTAGAGATCCCAAGCCCAGGTGAACCAGCCACACCCAACTCAAGGTCTTAGCATAATGAAGAAGGGTCAGCGGAAAGGTGGATCCATAGAAAAATTCCTGGAAGGGAAAGACCCCAACCCAGAGAGACCTGGAATCTATGAGGAGAATACAATCTGGTCTCCAGCAAAGAAAGACTTCCTTGAAGAAATAAGGAAGGAGTTTAAAAATTTTGGGGAGACAATTAATACCTTGCAAAATGAGAATAATTCTCTCAGATCCTCAAATGTGCAAATGCAAAAAGAAATTAATTCTCTCAAAACCTCAATTGGTCAAATGGAAAGCTCTTTCAAAAGTAGAATCGACAAATTGGAAAAGGTTAATGAAGAAAACTCCTCCCCCCAAAAAATAATGGAGTCTACAGAAACTAATGACTCCACAAGACAATAAGAGTCAGTTAACCAAAATCAAAAAATAGAATGAAATAGAAGCAAATGTGAAATACCACATCAACAAAACCACTGACCTCGAGAATAGATTGAGGAGGGGAAACCTGAAAATTACAGGACTTCCTGAAAACATTGAAGAGAAAAAAAGCCTGAACTTAATATTACAGGATCTAGTGATGGAAAACTACCCTGACATCATGGAATCGGAGGGCAAAGTAGTTATTGAAAGAGTACATCGATCCCCACCAGAAAAAGATCCTAAAAGGAAAACACCAAGGAATGTTGTAGCCGAACTCCAGAACTATCAGATAAAAGAGAAAATCTAGCAAGCAGCCAGAAAGAAACAATTTAAATATCAAGGAGCCACAGTAAGGATCACACAGGACCTGGCTGCATCAACTTTAAGGGATCAAAGGGCCTGGAACGAGATATTTAGAAGAGCGGCCAAGAATCTACTTTCCTGAAAAGCTGAGCCTTCTCTTCCAGGGAAAAAGATGGACATTTAACGAAATGGAAGAATTCCAAAAATTTCTGATGAAAAGACCAGAGCTAAACAGAAAATTTGGATATCAAACAGGAGGTTCAAGAGACACATGAAAAGGTAAAAAAAAAAGGGGGGGGTGGTAAAAGGAAAAAAATGCAATCCAGCAAGTTGAAACTGGCTATGTCCCAGCATGGGGGGGGGGGTGGGGGGGTAGAGACTCTCATAAATCCTGAGAATCCTGAGAAATGTAACTCTAACAAAGAGAATATACCTAACCAGAAATGCTGGACATCCATAACCTATCCATGACACTGATATCTAATGGGATGTAACTGGCTTTAACTCCACTGGGGAGAAAGACTCTAATAACTCTCAGGAATTTGGACTCTATTCAACAGAATATACTTAACTAGAAGGGTCAGACACTCAGAATTTTCTATGACTTAGATAGAATGATCTAAAAAAAAATACACTACCTCCCTAAAAAGGGGGACAGGAAAGAGACGGGAGGAGGGGGGGGGGATTGAATGGGACAAATCTCATTACACTAAGAGGTACGAAAAACCTATGGTAATAGAGAGGAAGAAGGGAGTAGAGGAGAAACACCTGAATCTTCTTCTCATCAGACTTGGCTTAAAGTCAACCTACACATACTCAGTTAACTTATAAAACATCTAACTTTTCAAGAAGTAAAAGGGGAAAAGGTGAGGGGGTACAGAGAAAGGGAAGGGGAGTGGAGGAAATAAGGGGAAATAACAAAAGGAAGGGAAGGGAACAGGGAAAGGTGAAAGAAAGGGGAGGGAGTGATATAGGAGGGCAAACACACTGAAGGGGGTGGTATTCAAAAATAAAATACTGGGGCATATAGATAAAAGTGGGGGAAGGGGGAAAATACAAACAGAGGGAAGATAGCACAGAGGGCAATAAAGAATTAGTAATCATAACCTTAAATGTGAATGGGATGAACTCTCCCTTAAAACATAAGCAAATAGCAGAGTGGATTAAAAATCAGAACCCTACAATATGCTGCTTACAAGAAACTCATTTGAAGCAGAGAGATACATATAGAGTAAAGGTAAAAGGTTGGAGCAAAATATATTTTGCTTCAGCTGAAGTAAAAAAAGCAGGGGTAGCAATCCTTATCTCACACAAAGCAGCAGCAAAAATAGATAGCGTTAAAAGAGATAAGGAAGGAAACTTTATCCTCCTAAAAGGTACTATAGACAATAAAGTCATTTCAATATTGAATATATATGCACCCAGTGGGACAGCACCCAAATTCTTAGAGGAGAAGCTGAAAGAACTACTGGAAAACATAGGAGACCTCAACCTCCCACTATCAGATCTAGATAAATCAAATCATAAAACAAACAAGAAAGAAATTAGGGAGGTAAATAGATTGTTAGAAAAATTAGATATGGTAGACTTATGGAGGAAACTGAATGGGGATAGGAAGGAATATACCTTTTTCTCTGCAGGACATGGAACTTATACAAAAATTGACCATGTACTAGGACATAAAAACCTAATGATCAACTGCAGAAAGGCAGAAATAGTGAATACATCTTTCTCAGATAACAATGGAATAAAAGTCATATGCAATACTGGGCCAAGGAGATATAGACCCAGAGCAAATTGGAAACTGAATAACCTCATCTTAAAAAATGAGTGGACCAAAAAACAAATTAGAGAAAGAATTAACCATTTTATCCTAGATAATGATAATAATGAAACAACATACCAAAACCTATGGGAATCATTCAAAGCAACTCTCAGGGGATATATTATAGCTCTAAATGCTTATATGAATAAATTGGAGAAAAAGGAAATCAATGAACTAAACATGCAACTAAAAAAATTAGAGAAAAAACAAATCAAAATTCCCCAATCAAATACGAAATTAGAAATTTAAAAATCAAAGGAGAAATTAATAAAATTGAAAGCAAAAAAATTATTGAATTAATAAATAAAACCAAAAGTTGGTATTATGAAAAAACCAATAAAATTGATAAACCTCTGGTCAATTTGATTAAAAAAAAGAAAGAAGAAAACCAAACTGCTAGTATTATAAATGAAAAAGGTGAACTCACCACCAATGAGGAGGAAATTAAAGTAATAATTTGAAATTATTTTGCCCAACTTTATGCCAATAAATTTGATAATGTAAGTGAAATGGATGAATATTTACAAAAATATAAGTTGCCCAGGTTAAATGAAGAAGAGATTAAATACTTGAACAGCCCTATCTCAGAAAAAGAAATTCAACAAGCCATTAGGGAACTCCCTAAAAAAAAATCCCCAGGGCCTGATGGATTCACAAGTGAATTCTACCAAACATTTAAGGAACAATTGGTTCCAATCCTATATAAACTCTTTGGAAAAATAGGGAAAGATGGAACTCTGCCTAACTCTTTCTATGAAACCAATATGGTACTGCTACCTAAACCAGGAAGAGTTAAAACAGAGAAAGAAAATTATAGACTTATTTCCCTCATGAATATAGATACAAAAATCCTAAATAAAATCTTAGCAAAATGACTACAACAAGTCATCAATAAGATAATACATTTTGATCAAGTAGGATTTATTCCAGGAATGCAGGGTTGGTTCAATATTAGGAAAACTGTTAGTATACTCTATATCAATAACAAACCTATCAGAAACCATATGATCATATCAATAGATGCTGAAAAAGCTTTTGACAAAATACAGCATCCATTCCTATTAAAAACATGAGAGAGTGTGGGAATAAATGGACTGTTCCTTAAAATAATGAGCAGTATCTATCTAAAACCATCAACAAGCATTATACTCAATGGGGAGAGGCTAGAGGCATTCCCAATAAGATCAGGGGTTAAACAAGGGTGCCCATTATCACCACTACTATTCAATATTGTATTAGAAATGTTAGCATCAGCAATTAGAGAAGAAAAAGAAATTAGAGGAATTAGAATTGGGAAGGAAGGGACAAAACTCTCACTATTCACAGATGGCATGATGGTCTTCCTAGAGAATCCCAAGAAATCATCTAAAAAAATACTGGAAACAATTAGCAATTTTAGCAAAGTTGCAGGTTATAAAATAAACCCCCATAAATCCTCAACTTTCCTATATAAGACTAGCAAGAAACAGCAGGAAGAGCTAGAAAGAGAAATTCCATTCAAAGTAACCTCAGACAGTGTAAAATACTTGGGAGTCTATTTGCCAAGACAGACTCAGAATCTTTTTTTGAAAATAATTATAAAACACTTCTCACACAAATTAAATCAGATTTAAATAATTGGGCAAATATCAACTGCTCATGGATAGGTAGAGCTAATATAATAAAAATGACAATTCTACCAAAATTAAACTATCTGTTTAGTGCCCTACCAATCAAAATTCCAAAACATTACTTTAATGAGCTAGAAAAAATTGTAAGTAAATTCGTATGGAGAAATAAAAAGTCAAGAATTGCCAGGAGCTTAATGAAAAGAAATACAAACGAAGGTGGCTTAGCACTACCAGATCTAAAATTACATTATAAAGCATCAGTCATCAAAACTGTTTGGTATTGGCTAAGAAATAGAGTGGTGGACCAGTGGAATAGACTAGGTGTAAAAGCAGGAGAGGATTATAGTAATCTGCTGTTTGATAAACCCAAGGAATCAGGCCACCAGGATAAAAACTCCCACTTTGATAAAAACTGCTGGGATAATTGGAAGTTAGTATGGAAGAAACTTAGATTAGACCAACACCTCACACCCTTTACCAATATAAGATCCAAATGGTTACAGGACGTAGACATAAAAAACAATAATATAAGCAAATTAGAATATCAAGGACTAGTCTACCTGTCAGATCTATGGAAAGGGGAACAGTTTATGACTAAGGAAGAGTTGGAGAACATCACTAAAATCCAATTAGATGATTTCAATTACATTAAATTTAAAAGTTTTTGAAAACCAATGTAATCAAAATCAAAAGAAAAGTAGTAAATTGGGAAACAATTTTTACAACTAATGATTCTAACAAAGGACTCATTTCTAAAATATACAGAGAACTGAGTCATATTTTTAAAACAAAAAGCCATTCCCCAATTGACAAATGGTCAAAGGATATGCAAAGGCAATTTACAGATGAGGAGATCAAAGCAATCCATAGCCATATGAAAAATTGCTCTAAATCATTAATTATTAGAGAAATGCAAATTAAAGCTTCGTTCAGGTACCACCTTACACCTCTCAGATTGGCCAGTATGACCAGGAAGGATAATGATCATTGTTGGAAGGGATGTGGGAAACCTGGGACACTATTACACTGTTGGTGGAGCTGTGAACTCATCCAACCCTTCTGGAGAGCCATTTGGAACTATGCCTAAAGGGCAACAAAAATGTGCATACCCTTTGACCCAGCAATACCACTACTGGGTCTATACCCTGAAGAGATGAGGAAAAAGGGTAAAAACATTACTTGTACAAAAATATTTATAGCAGCCCTGTTTGTGGTGGCAAAGAATTGGAAATCCAGTAAATGTCCTTCAATTGGGGAATGTTTTAGCAAACTGTGGTATATGTATGTCATGGAATACTATTGTTCTATTAGAAATCAGGAGGGACAGGATTTCAGGGAAACCTGGAGTGATTTGCATGAACTGATGCTGAGTGAGATGAGCAGAACCAGAAAAACACTGTACACCCTAACAGCAACATGGGAGTGATGCTCAACCTTGAAGGACTTGCTCATTCCATCATTGCAACATTGGGAACAATTTTGGGCTGTCTGCAAAGGAGAGTACCATCTGTATCCAGATAAGGAGCTGTGGAGTTTGAACTAAGTACAAGGACTATTCCCTTTAATTCGGAAAAAAACAAAACAAAACAGATGTCTTATGGTTTGATCTGGTTACCTCTGAGAATTCTATTCTCTTTAAGGATATGATTTCTCTCTCATCACACCCAATTTGGATCGAGGTACAACATGGAAAACAAAATAAAGACTGATGGAATGCTATCTGTGGGGTGGGGGTGGGGGGAGGGAAGCAAGATTGGGGGAAAACTGTAAAACTCAAATAATATCTTTAATAAAAATTTTAAAAAAAGAGGAAAAGAAAAGAAGTTTTAAAAAGTGAACATGGTATGCTTTGCTCTGCCCTCAGAATCAAAAGTTTCTTCTCTTGATGTGAATGATACTTTAAACAACAGTTCTCTTAAGATTTTCCTTTATCACTGAAATGTTAAGAGGAGCTGGGTCCATCATAGTTGATTGCCTTACACTGTTGCTGTTAATGTGTACAGTGTTCTCCAGGTTCTGCTCTCTTCACACAGCATCAAATAGTGAATGTTTTCCATGCTTTTTCTGAAGTTCAGCAGTTCATGATGACTTATAGAAAAATAGTACTCCATAATATTCATATACCATAAATTGTTCAGCTATTCTCCAATTAATGAGCATTCCCTCAATTTCCAATTCTTTATTGCAACAAAAAAGTTGCTATAAATATTTTGTATATAATGGGTCTTTCCCCTTTTAAATGATCTCTTGGAGAAATAGACCTAGTAGTAGGCCAAAGGCTATGCACAGTTTTATTGCCCTTTTGGCATAGCTCCAAATGGATCTCCAGAATGGTTGGATCAGTTTACAACTCTACCAACAGTAAATCAGTGTTGCCATGATCTCTTCAATATTGGCTATTTTGCTTTTTTATCTTATTACCTAATTTGATATGGATAAGGTGGTACTTGTTATTTGTTTTAATTTTCACTTCTCTAATCCCTTACGATTTCAAGCATTTTTCCTATGACTATAGATAGTTTCAATTTCTTCATCTGAAAACTGCTTTTTCATATCCTTTTACTGTTATTAGTGGGAGAATGATTTGTGTTCTTATATATTTGAGTGAATTCTTAGATATTTTAGGAATGAGTCCTTTATCAGAAATACTATCTTTGAAATTGTTTCCTATCTTTATGAATTCCTTCTGATCTTGGTTGAATTAGTTTATTTGTGCAAAACTTTTTTTTCTTTAATTTAATGTAGTCAAAATTATCTATTTTATAATTTATTATGTTCTCTATCTCATCGTTGGTAATAAGCTCCTCCCCATTCCAAGGATCTGACAAATATATTACTCTTTAATTTAATTAGTTTATGCTATCACCCTTTTAGTACAAATCCTCTATATATTTTGATATTATTTTGGTATAAGTGAGATCAATATTGTGAGCTGTTGGTCTATGCCTAGTTTTTGTCATACTATTTTCCAAATTTCACAGCAATTTTTGTGAAATAATGAG
This sequence comes from Macrotis lagotis, assembly GCF_037893015.1. Lineage (NCBI taxonomy): Eukaryota > Metazoa > Chordata > Mammalia > Peramelemorphia > Peramelidae > Macrotis > Macrotis lagotis. The sequence goes on from NC_133666.1 coordinate 357,643,751, forward strand.
TTCCATTCTCATAATCTTGTCTTTGAATTTATCAAATAGTAGATCACTATAGTCATTTACTATTATTTCTTTCAAACCTAATCTATTATGTGATGACTGGGTGATGCAGTGGATGGAACACCAACCCTGGGGTCAGGAGGACCTGGATTCAAATCTGGATACAGATACTTAATACTTACTTAGCTGTGTGACTTTGAACAAGTCATTTTACCCCATTGCCTTGCCAAAAAGAAAAAAAAAAACTTGTCTATTCTGCTGATCCACTTCTCTGTTTCTTATCCAGGACCAGACAGTTTTTAAATACTGATGGTTTATAATACAGTTTTAGATTCAATACAACTGCTTTCCCTTCATTTGTATATTTTTAAATTAATTCTCTTAATATTTATGAACTTTTGTTCCTCCAGATGAACATTGTTACCATTTTTTCTATTTCTGTAAAATAATGTTTGGTCAATTAAATGATCTGGTACTGAATTAGTAAATTAATTTAGGCAAAACTGTCTTTTTTTTACTATTAATTCAGTAAATCCATGAACAATTGATATTTTTTCAGTTCTTTAAGTAAGACTATTTGCATGTAAAGTTTTTTTTGTTACTGTGTTCATATAGTTTCTAGGCTTTTCTTGGGCAATAGATTCCCAAGTATTTTAGACTGTCTATAGTTACTTAAAATGGACTTCTCTTTCTCTCTCTCTCTCTCTCTCTCTCTCTCTCTCTCTCTCTCTCTATATTTCTCTCTTTTTAGGTTTTTGCCAGGCATTGGGGATGCAGTTTGCCCAAAGCCACACAGCTAGGTAATTATTAAATGTATGAGGCCACACTTGAACTCAGGTCCTCCTGACTCCAGGGCCAGGACTCTATCTGCAATGCCACCTAGCTGTCCCCTCTTTTTTATCTCTTGCTGTTGAAATTTGGTGATAATATATAGAAATGCTGATGATTTATGTGGGTTTATTTTATATTTTGCAACTTTGTTAAAGTTAATTGATTGAAGAAGTTTTTAGCTGATTTTCTAGTATTCTCTAAGTATATGATCATATCATCTGGAAAGACTGAGTATTTTGTTTCCTCATTGCCTATTATAATTTCTTTAATTTCTTATTATTAAAACTAATATTTCTTTTTTAAGAAAGATTTTATTGGAGAGGCTAGGTGGTGCAGTGGATAAAGCACCGGCCTGGAGTCAGGAATACCTGGGTTCAAATCCAGTCTCAAATAATTAATTATTACCTAGCTGTGTGGCCTTGGGCAAGCCACTTAACCCCATTTGCCTTGCAAAAAACAAAAAAAAAGATTTTATTTATTTTGAGTTTTATAATTTTCCCCCTATTCTTGCTTCCCTCCCCCCCACCACAGAAGGCAATCTTTACATACTTTCTATGGTATACTGATTTAAGTTGAATGTGATGAGAGAGAAATCATATTTTTAAGGAAGAAAAATAAAGTATAAAAGATATTAAAATTACATACTAAGATAACTTTTTTTTTCTAAATTGAAGGTAATAAATAGTCTTTGGTCTTTGTTCAAACTCCACAATTCTTTCTTTGGATACAGATGGTATTCTCCATTGTAGATAACCCAAAATTGTCCCTGATTGTTGCACTGATGGAATGAGCAAATCCATCAAGTTTGATCATCACCCTAATGTTGCTGTTAGGGTGAACAATGTAAAACTAGTATTTCTAATATTGAATAGTAGTAGTTATACTGGGCATCCTTGTTTCATTCCTGATAAAACTGGGAATGCTTCTAAATGATTCATTTTATATATGATGCTTTTTAATGGTTTTTCTTTCAGTTATTAGTTCAATTGCTTTATTTACTTTCAATTTTATTAGTTTCTTCTTTGATTTTCAGAATTTCTAACTTGGTATTGTAATAAGTATTATTACTCATTTTTCTCAACTTTTTTAGTTACATGCCTAATTAATCTCCTTTTTCTCTAATTTATTCTTTTTTTATTTTTAGGGGTTTTTTTGCAAGGCAAAAGGGGTTAAATGGCTTGCCCAAGGCCATATAGCTAGCTAATTATTAAGTGTCTGAAGCCGGATTTGAACTCACCTACTCCTGACCCCAGGGCCCATGCTCTATCCACTATGCCTCCTAGCCACCGCCTCTCTAATTTATTCTTGTAAATACTGAGATGCAAAATTTCTTCTAATAATTCTTTGGCTGCTCTTTGTGACTATCCTGGGCTAAGAAATTAATAAGGAGAGATGAATCAGCAAGCAGGGTCCCCATATTGCTGGCCACAGGTACATTATGGAATAATTTCCACACATCATAGTTTTGCAAATCAGATGAGTACAGGGAGCTTTCTTGATTCCTCCATTAAACTTGTTGCTAAACTTTCACTTGTGTATTATCATATGAAACTATATTTTTACTGCTGATCCCTTTCTTAGAGATTTTAATTACTGTCATTTACAAGCCATTTTCATTACTATTCTTCTTACTCACTATGTCATTTACTTAGAAGCTCTAAGAATTGTAAACTCCTGTACCCAATCCCTTCATTATTTAAAGCCAAATTGATTATTTTTGTATGAACTTGATCAATTCTCCCAGATAATCTTGAAGCCAGCTTATTTTCCTCCTTTGAAAGAAGGTAGTTCCTATTTTGATCCCAGATATAAACCACTTTACTGTCACAGAAATACAAACATTTCATGCTTTTTGTAGGGCATTGTAAAATTAGCTTTGTTCTTTGTACTTGCTGTAAACTATTTCCTCACATTTTCCACATGAAAGACAAATCTACAAAGAGAAAAATTTCATTTTTAGTCTCTTCTTTGTTTTTATGTAATTTATTCATTCCATCTCTTGAATTCCAAATGCTCCTTTTACTGCCTGTATTCAATGTCCAGCTAATATATGTGAAAACAAAATACAATACTCAGCAATGCAAATTTTTATAACTCTTTTTGATTAATTTTACTCTTTCTCCAGTCATCAAGTAAAAACTGATGTAGATTTAGTGTGCTATACATTATATAACCTGGTTTATTGTGGGTTTCTTGTTTATGAGACCTCATAGGAGAAATTTCAGTCTTCAACTGTTCTTTGCTTGCCTTCATTTTTGCTTTCCAATGCATTTTATATTGCTCCTTTTGATGTCAGATGAAGAAGACTGTGGCCTATTCCTTGAAAAATATTCTAATGCAGACTAGAATGAAAAAAATACAGTAGGTAAATGATTTAAGTGAACAATTTAAAGCGATTTCTGAAAAAATAATTATACAGAACTAATAAAAAATTAATAAAAACACTGAATATATTTTAAATGAAAAACTAACCAGAGTACTAAACATTTTAATTATAATTATATTAAGTACATGTCAAACAATAAAGCAGATTTTAAAATTAGACATTTTACTTTTCATAGTCAAAATAAGACAAAGTGAGGCAAGACTTCTGGGCATGATAAATCTATTACTAAAATATGAATATATCAGTATAAAAAATCTCAGCTTCCCCAGCAAAACCAAAATTCCAACTTAAGTTGCCAATTACATTTTTTACATTTTTTGAGAATATAAAGCAAATAACAGGACTTCTTAGGTGGGAAGCAAGTTATTGGCTCAAAATCATGAATGACAAAATCAATATGATTGGTTTCAGAACTTATCATGGGGGATAATATGATTGGTTGGAAATTGTAATTGGAAGCACCCCTAAACTGGCAATGATCCCCTCTTTCCATCATAGAATTAATAAATTTTCGTTATTTGAGTCCTTCTGAGAGGTTAGAGATAGAAGATTAGATTTAGTTGAGTAAATCAGACTCTCTTGAATAATAAAATGATAAATAAGGATATAAGATACAGTTCTCTGATGTCTACTTGCATACCATAAGAAAAACAGATTTTAGAATAGAAAATTTGGGTAGAACTGAATTTCTAAATTTAACTCATTGAAGACCAGTTGTATTTTTGAACTGATTAAAGAAACAAAGAACCATTTATTAAAAACCAATTAATTCTAAATGGGATCTTTAAAAAAAGGAAAAAAATAAATCAATATGATCATTTAATATTTTTTCTTAACTTAAAGTAAATGAAGAAGTTTTTTGAGGATATTAGAACCTCTTATCATTCCAGGGTGTAGCAAAGCTAACTTGCTCCTGGAGCATTCCCCTACCAAATATAAATGAAAGCTGTAATCTGACATTCATACTACAGATCCCACCAAGGAAAAGAGAAGATTTAAAGAAGTTTTCAACTGTAGACCTCATGGAGGATGTTCAGTGAAGTTCTGTCTCTTTGGAGGAAAAGGGGAAGTAAAGATCTGGAGGCCAGAGAACTGGAAAGCCAGTGAAAGGGTTTTAACCACAGTGCAGTCCAGGTCCTGGGAACTTAACAGTAGCAGATGTCCTGGCAGTTAGATACCATGCCAGCAATGAGGACTGTAGCCTCAAACAAAGTCTGAACCCTGAAAACACTGAGGTGAAAGACAGCACTACATTGAGATCAAACCACTGTTAAATCAGAACCTGGACAAAAAAAAAAACAAAAAAACTCTGCAAAGGCAAGACTTGAACTGCATAAGCAACGCCTTGACCCACAACAAAAAAGGGACAAGACCCCTAGCCCCAGAAAAATAAAATCTTGAATCTCTACTCCTTATAACCCAGGAGCAGAACTAAAACAACAAAGATGAACAAAAAAGCTAAAAGAGTACTCATTATAGAAAACTACTTTACAGAAGAAGTAAAAGCAATGCCATGTTTGAAGCAGTGAAAAATCACTCAAAGGGGAAGTATCAAAGGAGTCTATAAGTTGGGCTCAAATACAAAATCTCTTCAAATAACTCAAAAAAGAATTTACAAAACAAGGAAGAGAGGAAGAAGAAAAATTGAAAAAAACAAATGAAAGTCATGCAGGAAAATTATGAAAAGTTTACCAAAGAAATCAACTCCATTAAAGGTAAAAATAATCAACTGGAAAAGAAAGCACAGAAGCTAACTGAAGAAAATTAAAACCTAAAAATTAAAATTGAATAAATAGAAACCAATGAATATTAAGGACTATAAGATTCCAACAAACAAAATAAAATGGCTGAAAATTGAAGAAAATATAATGAAACTTTTGGAGAAAATGAATAACCTGGAAAATAGATCCAGGGGAGACGATCTATGAATCCTCAGACTACCAGAAACCCTAGACCAACAAAAGAACCTGTAAAACATCATGCAGGAAATTATGAGGGAAAACTGTCCAAATCTACTAAAACAAAATAACAATATACCATTGAAAGGATACACAGAACCCTTCCAGAAAGAAACACCAGTATAAAATCTCAAAAGCCTATAATAGCCAAATTTCAGAACACTCAAATAAAGGAGAGAATATTACAAGCAGCAAAAATAAAACAATTCAAATATGAAGGAAACACAAGCAGACTCACACAGGACCTATCAGCCTCAACATTTAAAGATCTAAAGAATTGGAACAGCACATTTCAGAGAGCAAAAGAGCAGGGATTACAACCCAGAATGTACAATCCTGCAAAATTCAGCATAGGGGAAAAAGATGAATGTTCAATGAAATAGAGGACATACAGAATATCCTGACACAAAGACCAGAACTGAACAGAGAATTCAATCATCAAATATATGACTGAAGAATTGCTTTTAAAAAAGGGAAAGGGAAAAGGGAAAGGAAAAACAAAACAAACAAACAAAAAAAAAACAAATGTTGGTCAAGACTATCAAATTATATACAACCCTAAAAGGGAAGATAGAACACTTCTAATTCTTTAGAACTTTTCTTCTCTAAGGATAATTAGAAGTTAGCATATAATTGAAGAGATGGAACCCTGAAGGATATGGATTTAATTGGATTTTATCCCTCCATTGTAGTGGTTGAAAATCACATCATTATTTTTGAAACAAAAATCCCTGAAGAAAAGCAGAGGTGTTAAATTTAAATTCAAGTATCTCATTATCCTTTGACTTCCTTTAATCACAAGGTGCTTAGGACCTTGTATAATGAGGGCATCATAAAGTGCTAGCACATGAGTCAGTGTCTTTGTTCATAAACAATCCTTTGTGAAGTTCTCATAGCCTCCAGAGCCTCCCAGCACTTAGAGATCTTTAAGGTTCTTACAATTAATTAGATCAGGGTTTGACAAAACTAGTGTTTCACTTAACAATGGGTTAAATATGGGGTGGGGAGGGGTAAAAGTAGGAGAAAGAATAGGCCTTACTTCACTTAACAAAGGTTAAGTACAATGGGTGGAGTGGGGGGAAAGGAAAGTGTGAAATGGGTAGAGGAGCATAAATATTTAAAGAAATGATATGACTTTGGATGATACTTTGGCTTGTGAGGAGGATTGGGTGTACTTGAAAGATACTTGAAAAGGAGGTAAGGTAAAAAATGATTATAATAATAATTTGATGCAATTTCAGTAAATGCTGCTTATCAAGCAATCAGGTAAACAATCTGTGATGACATCTTGATAACAATAGGAGCCTATGAAGCAATCAAATAATCAAAGTGTGATTCACAGTACCTGATTAATAATATTTGAGTGATTAAATAACACCAAGAGAAGAGGCACAAAGATTTATAAATTTAGAGGGAAGTAAAAAGGAAGAATGGGAATGCTGAATAAATTCTATTCAATTGATTTAGCCCAGTGAGGGAATAAGATACATTCCCATTTGGGTTTAAAAATCTAACCTAATCTACAGGGAAGGGGGGACTGGAATAGGGAAAGATAAGGAAAGAAGGAAGTGAAAAAAAGGAAGGGAAAGGAAGGTATAATTGAAAATAAACTGAAAGTTAAAATTAAAAGAAAAATCAAAGGATAAAGGTAATAAAATGTTGGTGAGAAGGAATAAGTGAAAGGGAAAAATATAAATATAAATGGAGAAAGATTGCATGGAGGGAAAAAAAAGAATTAGTAATCTTAACTGTAAATGTGAATGGAATGAACTGTACCATAAAATGGTAGTGGATAGGAATAGATTAAAAAACAAAATCCTACAATATGCTATTTTCAAGAAACACATTTGAAACAGTGAGATACACATAGGTTAAAGGTAAAACGGTAGAGAAAAATATATTATGACTCACCTGAAGTAAAAAAAAATCTGGGGTAACAATCCTAATCTCAAATAAAGTAAGAGCAAAAATCAATCTCATTAAAGGTATAAGGAAGGAAACTACATCTTCTTAAAAGGCACCATTGATAATGAAAATACATCATAACTAAACATGTATGTACTTTGTAGTATAAAATCCAGATTCATAGAGAAAAGGATAAGTAATTTTTTTTGTTTGTTTTTTAGTTTTTGCAAGGCAATGAGGTTAAGTGGCTTGCCCAAGGCCACACAGCTACATAATTATTAAGTGTCTGAGACCAGATTTGAACCCAGGTATTCCTGACACCAGGGCCACTGCTCTACCCACTGTGCCACCTATCTGCCTCATGGCTAAGTAAATTTCAAGGAAACATAGTAAAACTTTAATGATGGGGTCCTCATTCTCCCTCTTTCAGAACTAAATAAATCTAACAACAAAATAACAAGAAGCAAGTTAAGAAGTTGAACGAAATCTTAGAAAAGTTAGATATGATAGACCTATGCAGAAAACTTAATGGGGATAGAAAAGAATATACCTTCTTCTTGACAGTACATGGGACCTTCATCAAAACTGATCATGTACTAGAGCATGAAAATCTTATAATCAAATGCAGAAAGGCAAAGATAATAAACACACACTTTTCACAACATGATGCAATAAATATTACATGTAATAAAGGGTCAGAGAAAGATGAACCAAAAACTAATTGAAAATTAAATAATTTTATTTTAAATAATGTGTGGTACAAAGAGCAAATAATAGAAATAATCAATAATTATATATCCAAGAAAATGATAATGAGACGTCATACCAAAATGTATGGAATGCAGCCAAGGACATTTTGAGATGAAACTTTATATCTTTAATTGCCTATGTGAAGAGAAGATCAATGATTTGAGTATACAACTAAAAAAAGCCAGAAAAAAGAACAAATTAAAGATCCCCAATTAAATACAAATTTAGAAATTCTGAAAATCAAGGAAGAGATTAATAAAATGGAAAGCAAGCAAACCTTTGTTGTCATAAATAGAACTAAGAGTTGCTTGTATGAAAAAGCCAAAAAATAGACAAACCTTTGCTTAATCCAATTTAAAAAAAGAAAGAAAATAACCATTTACCAGAATCAAAAATGAAAAGAGTGAACTAACCACCAATGAAGATGAAATTAAAGAGATAATTTGGAGCTATCTTGCTGAACTGCATGACAATAAATTGAATAACTTCAGTGAAATGGATGAATATTTGAAAAAATACACACTGCCAAGATTAACAGAAGAAACAAATTACTAAACAGCCCCATTTCAGAAAATGAAATTGAAGAAACCATCAAGAAACTGCCTAATAAAAAGTCTCCAGGTCCAGATGAATTTACAAGTGAATTCTACCAAACATTTAAGGAACAATTAATTGGTATTCTACATAAACTATTTAAAAAATAAGAGAGCAAGGAGTTCTGCTAAACTCCTTTTATCACCCCAACATGGTGCTCATATATAAACCAGGCAGAATCAATACAGACTAAGAAAATTATAGATCAATCTCCCGACCAAATGTTGATGCAACAATCTTAAATAAAATTTTAGCAATGAGACTACAGCAAATTATTACAAGGATAATACATCATGATCAGGTTGGATTTATACTAGCTAGGCAGGGATGGCTCAACTTTAGGAAAATACACAAAATGATTAAACATGTCAATAACAAAACCAACAGAAATCCTATGATTATCTCAATAGAAGCTGAAAAATCCTTTGATAAAATACAGCATCCATTCCTTTTTAAAAAAAACTAGAAAGTTTAGGAATAATATGGAGTTTTCATTTAGATAGTTTCTATTTAAAACCATCAACAAATATTATATTTAATGGGAATAAACTTGGAGCATTTCCAATAAAATCAGGACTGAAACAAGGAAACCCATTATTACCATTACTATTCAATGTAGTATTAGAAATGCTAGCAATAGTAATGAGAAGAAAATAAATTGAAGGAATCAATATTAGCAATAAGGAAAACCTATTTTCTCTCTTTGCACACAATATTATGGTATACCTAAAGACCCAAAGAAAATTATCTAAAAAAAAACTTCTTGAAACAATTAACAAATTCAGTCATGTAACAGGATAAAAAAAACCACATAAGTCACTGGCACTTCTATATATGTGAACAACAAAACCCAAGAGCAAGAGATAGAAAGAGAAATTCCATTTAAAATAATTGCTGACAACATTAAACACTTGGGAATCTGTCTCCCAAGACAAACCCAGAAACTGCATGAACACAATTATAAAGCCCTCCTCATCCAAATAAATTCAGATCTAAATAACTGGAAAAATGTCAAATGCTCGTGGTTACGTTGAGTTAATATAATAAAAATAACAATTCTACCCAAATTATATTACTTATTCAATGCCATATAATCAAATTACAAAATAACTACTTTACAGAGTTGGAACAAAATAATAGAAAAGTTCATCTGGAGGAGCAAAAGACTAAGAATAGCAAGGGATCTAATGAAAAAAATAATGTAAAGAAATATGGCCAGGTTCTACCAGACATAAAACTATATTATAAAGCAGTAGTTATCAAAACTGCCTGGTACTGGTTAAGAAATAGAATAATAGATCAGTGGATTAGGATAGGTTCAAAAGAAACTTCAGTAAATGATTACAGAAATCTGCTATTTGACAAACTCAAAGACATCAGCATCTGGGATAAGAATTCCCTATTTGTCAAAAATTGTTGGGAAAACTGGAAAATAGTATGGCAAAAACTAGGCATAGATCAAAATGTCACACTCCCTTACCAAAATAAGGTCAAAATGGGTACAGGATTTAGACATAAAGAATGATATCATAGATAAATCAATAGAATAAAAAATAGTCTAGCTGTCTGATCTATGGAAATGGATGAATCTTAGAACAAACAAGAATTAGAGCATTATAAACTGCAAAATAAATAATTTTGACTAAATTAAATGAAGAAGTTTTTGCACTAATAAAATCAATGCTGCCAAAATTAGAAGGAAAGCAGAAAGGTGGGAGACAATCTTCACAACAGGAGTTCTGATAAAGGTCTCATTTTTAAAATATATAAAGAATTACATCAAATTTATAAGATCACAAGTCATTCCCCAATTGATAATTTTTAAAGGATATAAACAGACATTATTCAAATGAAGAAATTAAAGATATATATATATATATATATATAATCATATGAAAAAATGATCCAAATCACTATTGATTTAGAGAAATGCAAATTAAAACAACAATGACGAATCATCTCACATCTATTAGATTAATCAAGATGAGAAAAAGGGAAGATGATCAATGCTGGAGAGGTTATGGGAAGATTGTAACACTGATGCATCGTTGATGAAGTTGTGAACAGATCCAACCTTTCTGGAGAGCAAAATAGACCTATGCTCAAAGAACAATAAAACTGTTTTATACCCTTTAACCTAGAGAATCAATGTCTAGGTCTATATCCAGAAGAAATTATAAAAAATGGAAAAAGTCCTATATATTCCAAAATATTCATAGCAGTTCAATTTGTAGAGGCAAAGAATTGGAAATTGAGGTTATGCTCATCAATTGGGAAATAGTAAAACAAATATGGTACATGAATACTATGGAATACTATTGTTCTATAAGAAACCATAAAGTGTCAGCCTCTAGAGAAGAATGGAATGACATGATCTGATGTTGCAGGATAGAATAGAATCAAGAGAACAATGTGCACATTAGCATCAACATTATGAGGTGAACAACTCTGATAGAAGCAACTCCTCTTGGCAGTCCAGAGAAATAGGGCAACTGCATTTGACTGGTTATGGACTATATTATCCCCAGCCAGAGGGAAAAAAATAAAACAAAACATACAGGAAAAAATCTAAATCTGATGAACAATTTATCAAAATTAACTCTAATGTATCTCTTGGCCTACTCCTAATTCCTCATGCCAAAAATTACTAGTTTATCAACATGTTTAACAAAATATGTATGTATATATATATATGTGTGTGTATATATATATATATATATATGTGTATATATATATATATATATATATATGTGTGTGTATATATATATATATATATATATATAATGCTAACATGACTCTTCCCTGCTGAGGGCAGGGGGTGGGGGTGGGAAGGGCGGGTGGAGAGAAATTTTTTAGCTTGGAAATATGCTTGTATATATCAATGAAAATAAATAATTAAAAAAAAACTAATGACCAGTTTGGGAAATAAATTTTGGAATGTCTTTCTCTTCTGTGTCTGTAGTCAAGGAAAAAATACATGATAGTAATTATTTGGTTCAATTATTAAAAAAAGATATCTTGAATTATTGTTACATCCTCTTTTTTATTTCGTATATGTGGCAATGTCCTAACAGATCTTTATGACTTATAAATTATTCACTTATTTATTAATTTTGTAAATAATATTTTATTTATCCAATTATGTGTAAAGATAGTTTTCAAGACTCATTTTTTTAGGGTTTTTTTGCAAGGCTTAAGTGGCTTACCCAAGGCCACACAGCTAGGTAATTATTAAGTGTCTGAGGCTGGATTTGAACTCAGGTACTCCTGATTCCAGGGCCGGTGCTCTATCCACTGTGCCACCTAGCCAGCCCTCAATACTCATTTTTAAAAGATTTTGAGTTCCAGATTTTTTCCCTTTCTCCATTTCTTCCCCTCTTCTCAAGTTGTTAGACAATCTGATTTAGGTTCTTTTTGTGCAATCATGGAAATATTCCACATCAGTCGTGTTGTGTGTTGTGAATTAAGATAAAGAACAAAAGGCAAAAAGCTTTAAGAAACACAAAAAAGTGAAAATAATAAGCTTTGGCCTTCAATCAACTCTATAGTACTTTCTGGAGATGTAAGTTTCATTTTCTTTTGGAATTGTTTTGGATTTTGTGCAGTGTAACTCTTACTGTGTACAATATTGCCCTGGATCTGGTCACTTCACCCTGTATCAATTCATGCAAATCTTTGAGTTTTTTTTCTAAAAGCCACCTGTTCATAATTTCTTGATGAATAGTATTCCATTGCATTCATATACTACAATACTTATTCCCTAATTAATGGGCACCTCTCAATTTCCAATTCTTTGCTACCACAAAAAGTTATTATAAATTCTTTTACTCACGTCAGTCATTTCCCTTTTTATTGTCTCTCTGTGATAAAGAGATATTATATTATATAAATTATGCCAAGGTATGCACAATTTGATTCCCCTCTGGACATAATTCTAGATTACTCTCCAGAAAGACTGGATCTATTCACAACTACACCTACAATGCACCAATGTTCTAATTTTCACACATATTCTCCAAACTTTAACATTTTCCTTTTCAATCATATTAATCAATAAGATAGGTATGAAATGATATCTCAGAGCTATAATTTGCATTTATCTAATCAATAGTGATTTAGAGTTTTTAATGACAATAAACTATGTTATTTTAGATAGCTTTATACTTTTTTCTTTCTCTTTCCAGTCTATCATTTTTCACCAGTGTTTTGCTTTTAACCACTACCTCCCTCAATCTGCCTTCCTTTTTTTATCACCCCCCCCCCATTTCTTTCCATCATCTCTCTTCACTTTTCTTCTAATGGTCCCCTTTTATGTTCCTTTTTTTACTTTTACTATAACTTTAATTTTTCCCTTTTAACAGTCTCACCTTCCCCACTTTTGTCTTTTCCCCTACTTCCCTATAGGATAGGATAAATTTCTAAACCCAATTGGAAATGAATATGGTTTCCTCTTTGAGTCAAATCTGTTGAAAATAAGATTTACTTAGTGCTCATACCCTTCCTTCTCTTCCTTTTTCTATAAAAAGTGTTTGTGTTTCATCATGTGCTATAATTTATCCTCTAATGCCTTCTTCTTCCCATATAATTCTGTTTTTGTGTCTTATTTGTTTTTACCTGTCTTATACCCAGACCCTCTGCCAAAGCATCCTCCTTTTATCTGTCCTGTAAATAGTTATTCTCAAGGGTTGATGAATTGATTGATAACTTCATCACATCATAACCACTTCATATCAATACCATCTGTCCAAGTATTCTCTCCTCAAATGTCCTTTTAGAAATAAAATTCTCAAAATAAATAAGCATCAAATTATAAGCAAATTTATATCTGTTTCCTTATTCTAATACATCCCTCAAGAGTTAAAAATTTGATCAAATTGCAATTAATTTCTAGTCACACTCCCAGTCTAAGTAAATATGTCCATTTCTGTTGTCCTAAGAGAAATGTAATTCTCAACAGTTACAGGTATTTTCTTCCCATGAAGGGATGTAAACAGTCTTATTGACTTACATTTTTCTCCTTTATAAATGTAAATACCTTGAGTTGTTTATTTGAAAATCAAATTTTCTGTTCAGTTCTGGTTTTTTCATCAGAGAGGTTTGAAAGTTTTCTATTTTGTTGAAAATCTATCTTTTCCCCTGAAAGAATATGCTGAATTTTGCATATGTTGATTCTTGAGTGTTAATTTAAATTCCTCTGACTTCTGGAATGTCATTTTCCAGATACTCTGATCCTTTAATTTGAATCACATAAGTTCTCTTTCCACATAATGCTGTTTGTGGTTTCCTGGTATTTTATTTGCTTCTTTTGGGCTGCTTGCAGTATTTTCCTCTTTAGCTGAGAATTCGGAAATTGGACTATAACATCCTTGGAGATTTTATTTTGGAGTATTTTTCTGTGTTTGTGGAGGGTGATGATTGATGTATTCTTTCAAAGATTATTCTAGGATATTAGGGCAGTTTTGAATGACAATTTCATGCAAGGCAGCAGAGTCAAGATGGTGGAGTGAAGGCAGGAAATTGTGACCTCTCCAAAAGCCTTAAACAATGACTCTAAAAAAATTCTAGAGTGGCAGGACCCACAGAAAGGCTGAGAGGAACAGTTTTCTGGCTCCAGATACGTTATAAGATTTATAGGAAATGTCTATTAGACTGGAATTGAAAAGGACTACAGGCATCCAGGAAGAGCCTGCAAGGCTACTGGGTTCCTGGAGGCACCTGGGTTCTTGGAGGCACCTGGGTCTGTGGCAGCAGTGATTGTGTCTAGACTTTTCAGTCTAGGGATTGCCAAGGGAAAAAAAAATCTTCACAACTAGGAGTTCTGATAAAAGTCTCATTTCTAAAATGTAGAGAGAATTGTATCAGATTTATAAGGCCATTCCCCAACTGATAAATGGTCAAAGGATATGAACAGGAAGTTTTCAAATGAAGAAATTAAAACTATATATGTGTGTGTGTGTGTGTGTGTGTGTGTGTGTGTGTATAAAAACATCATATGAAAAATGTTTCAAATCACTATTGATTAGGGAAATACTAATTAAAAAAATGAGTATCACCTCATACTTACCAGACTGGCCAAGATGAGAAAAAGGGATCAATTGATCAATTGATCAATGTTGGAGAAGTTATGGGAGGACTGGGAAATTAATGCATTGCTGGTGGAGTTGTGAACAGATAAAATCTTTAATGAAAACAATATGGAACCCTGCCTAAAGAGCAATAAAAACTCTTCATACCCTTTGGCCCAACAATTCCAATTCTAGAAAATTATAAAAATGGGGAAAGTCCTACATTTTCCAAAATATTCATAGCAGCTCTTTTGTTATGGCAAATAATTGGAAATTGAGGGGATGTCCATCAATTAGAGAATTGCTAAACAGGTTATTGTACATGACTACTATGGAATACTATTTTTCTAGAACAAACCATACATGGTCAAACTCGAACTCTAGAAAAACATAAATTGACTTATGGGATCTGATGCTGAGCAAAGGGTGAAGAACCAAGAGAAAAATATACTCATTAACAACAGCATGTTGAGATGAGCAACCTTGATAGAAGCAAATTCTCTCAGCAGTTCAGAGACCTGGGACAGCTTTATTAGATCAGCTATGGACAACATTAGCCCATTAAGTGGAAGAAAACAAAACAAAACACACACACACACACACACACACACACACACACACACACACAAAACAGACCTTCAGAATCTGATTAATACTTTACAAAAAATTATCTCTTATGTATCTCTCTTTCCCTTAATCCAAGTTCCTCATATTGAAAATAACTAATCTGAAAACATGTTTATCAAAACAATGTATGTACAATGACTACCAAACTCTTCACAGTCAGGGGAGGGGTGGGTGAGAAGGGAGAATGAAATTTTGTAACTTAGAAATATTCATGTGCATATAGAGAAAAATGAATGAATGAATGAATCAAAGCTTCTATACTCAAAGCCTCCAAGAAAAGTAGGAATTGGTCTCAGACTATGAATAAGTTTAAAACAGATTTGGAAATCAAGGAAGGGAGGTAGAGAAAAATTGGGAAGAAAAAATGAGAGAAATGCAGGAAAATCATGAAAATCAGATCAGCTTCTTGGTCAGAGAGATACAAAAAATGCTGAAGAAAATGGCACCTTAAAAACCAGTTTAGGTGAAATTTAAAAAGCAATCCAAAAGGTCAATGAGGTAAAGAATCCCTTAAAAATCAGAAATGGCCAGGGGGGAAAGGAGATACAAAAGCTCGCTGAGGAAATAGCTCCTTCAAATGTAGAATAGAGCTAAGGGAAACTGATGACTTTGTGAGAAATCAGGAAACAATAAAACAAATCCAAAAGAATGAAAAACTAGCAGAAAATGTGAAATATCTCAGTGGAGAAACAATTAGCCTGGATAACAGGTACAGGAGAATTAATTTAAAAATTATTGAACTATTGAAATTCATGAGGACAACAGCCTTAAATTAAGTTTTCAAGAAATTCTCCAGAAAAATGGCCCAGATATCCTACAAGCAGAGAGAATAAAATTGAGGGAATTTACCTATCACATTCCTTATTTTTTAGTTTTTGCAAGGTAAATGGGTTTTAAGTGGCTTCCCCAACACCACACAGCTAGGTAATTATTAAGTGTCTGAAGCCAGATTTGAACTCAGGTACTCCTGAGTCCAAGGCTGGTGCTCTTTCCACCGTGCCACCTAGCCAGCCCACACCGATCACATTCTTAAAGAGATCCTAAAATAAAACCTCCCAGGAATATCATAGCAAAAGTCTAGAACTTCTGAGTCAAGGAGAAAACATTTCAGGCAACCAGGAGGAAACAATTCAAATATTGTGAAGCTACAGTCAGGAATACACAGGACTTAGCAGCATCTACATTAGAGGTTTGTGGGGCATGGCATATGATATTCTGGAAGGCAAAAGAGCTTGTATCACAACCAAGAATCAACTTCTCAGGAAAACTGAGCATCCTTTTTCAGGGGAAAAAGTGGGCATTCAATGAATTAGGGGATTTTCAAAGTTTCCTGTTGAAATGAGCAGAGCTGAACACAAGGTTTTACCTTTAAGTGCAGGACTTGGGCTAGAGAGCGTAGACAGGAAGGGCAAATCTTGGGGAAGTTAATGATGTTGAACTGCTTATATTCCTGCATGGGAAGATGATACTTATATCTTATATGAACCTTCTCATTTATTAGGACAGTTAGGAACATATAGACAAGGAACATGACAGAGCTGAATTTGATGGCTTAATCAATTATAAAAATAGAATTGATTGATGAGAAAGGAATGTACTGGGAGTAGGGAAAGAAGAGTTGGAATGGGTAAAAGCTTTTGCATTGGAGTGGAAAAGGGAGACGAGGGGGCAATGAGTGTCATCATAAGTAGCTCAGAGAGGAAATACCATCCATACTCCATTGGGTATGGAAACCTATCTTACTCTAGAGGAAAAAAAATGAGGGGAAAGGGATGGGAGAAAGGAGACAGATGAGGAGAGTTGGGGTGTAGGTGATAAAAAAGAGGGAAGATCATAGGAGAGGGTAGTCAGATACAACACACTTTTGAGGAGGGCCAGGGTGAAAGGAGAGAGAATAGAACAAATGGAGAGGGGGGGAATAGGAGGGAAGAAAATATTGCTAGCAATAGCTTGTGTGGGGAAAAAATTGAAGGAATTTCTCTGATGACTTATGATAAAGAATGCTATCCATTTCAAAGACAGAGGTGATGGTATCTGAATAGACTGAAGCACACATTTTTTTCTCACTTAATTTTTCTTGATGTTTCTCTTTCTTTGTGGGGGAGGGGATCGCATTTAATTTTACAACAAGAGTATTATCATAATGTGAAAAAACAATACATTAAAAAAAGATACTGTCCAGGCTCATTTTCTGATTTTGGTTTTCAGAGAGTTTATAATGCCTAAATTATCTCTTCTGGACTCAAATTCCAGGGCAGTCATTTTTCTAAGATATTTTAAATTTTCTTCTATTTTTTTTCAACATTTTGGTTTTGTTTGATGGAATCTTGATGTTTTATGCAATCATTAATTCGCCCAATTCTAATTTTTAGGGCTTTATTTTCTTCAGTTAGTTTTTGTGTTTCCTTTTCTAGTTGGTTAATTTTACTTTTTAATGAGTTATATCCCTTTTGAAGTTGGTCATTTTTTACTTTTAATGCAGTTGATTTCTATTCTCCATTAGGCCAATTTTACTTTTATAGCTATTGTTTTATTCAGTCAATTCTTCATAATTCTGCTGCATGACTCATTTCTTTGCTTACTTTTTTCCTACTTCTTCTCTTCTTTGGTTTTGAAAATCCTTTAATGACTTCTTCCAAGAGGTCTTTTTCATGTGAGAACAATTTACTACCCCTTTTGAGGCTTCACCTGTAGGCATTTTGTCACTGTTTTCCTCTCAAGATGGTGTTTTGATGGTCTCTATCAAGTTAATAGCAAGTGCTGTGCTGTGCACCAGATCTCTGAAAGCTGCTTGCTCCTTTTCTGATCCTCTTTTGGTAAACTGATGATAAAGGTCTCCAGTTCTTCATAAAAAATATTTCATTAACTCCATCAGCTTATTTTACAATGGGAAAATAGGCACTGATGATGGTGGCTTGGCATTTTCCTGGAAGTGACAATCTCATAGTCATAAATCTGTCATTCACTCCTTTTAATAGTTATTCGAGAATGTTGACTAGATTAGTTTTGATTGCAAAACCTTCCAGGCTTTACAGTGTTTCCTTTCATTGTGATCACTGTAGAAAAACATGTATCCAGGACAGAACACTCACAAACACCAAGACTGGTTTGATGCAAATGATGGAGAAATATAGAAGCTGAACAATGAAAAATGAGAACTCCACAGGGATTACCAGCAGTGTTCATCCATTTCTAAGAAAGAAGAACTTAATTCCATTAAAAGCAAAGCTTAGAGAGATGCAGGACACTTGGTTCAGTAAGAAGGCAGATGAAATTATATTTTATGCAAACTGTAGCAAACCAAAATGTGTTTATGATTCCCTGAAAACTATTTAGGGGCCAAAGACATATAGTACATCTCAACTACTCAGGGCTGATGAATCCGCATTGATTAATAATAGGAACTTTATCCTAGAGAGATGGACTGAACATTTCCATAGTGGTCTTAACAGACCAGTATCCATCAATGCTGAAACCATTGACTGACTACTTCAAGTTGAAGTCATTCAGTCCCTAGTTGAAGTTCCAACTGAAGAAGACATTTTGAATGCTATTAGAATCCTTTCAAGTGGCAAAGCACCTGGTGCTGATGCTATTCTAGCTGAGATCGATCTACAAGGTGGTGCTTCAGTTGCTCATGCAAAAACTGATTGAAATTTTCCAGTTTATATAGCATGAATAGGCTATCCCCCAAGAATTCAAGGATGCCTCCATTGTCCATCTCTGTAGAGGTAAAGGGAATAGATTTTCCTGTGACAATCACAGGAATATTTCTCTTTCAGTCATTGTTGGTAAGATTCTTGCCAGAGTCATTCTCAATAGGCTGATGCTTCACCTGGAAGTTGGTCACCTTCCTGAAAGCCAGTGGAGCTTCAGAAAAGGGTCAAGAAATAATTGATATGGTGTTTGTTGCCCCAAAAATCCAGGAAAATGCCAGGAATAGAACAGAGGTCTATTTAGAACATTTGTAGATCTGACCAAGGCCTTTGATACTGTCAGTCACAAGGGCTTATGGAAAATTAGGTCAAAATTTGGTTGCTCAGGAAAGATCATCAGGATTGTACATTAATTTCATGATGACATGCATGCCCCAGATTCTGTATAGTGGACAGTGCACTTGAGATTTCCCAGTTATCAATGTAGTCAAACAAGAATGTGTCCTTGCTCCCATACTTTTTAGCATGATGTTTTCAGCCATGTTATCAAATACAGTCACTGAGGAAGAACATGATTTCAAGGTCAGCTACTGCACTGATGGCAAGGCTACAAACCAAAATCAAAGTGGAGCGAGTGTTGGTGCATGATCTTCGGTTTGCAGATTATTGTGCATTCATTGTAGCCTTTGAAACTGAGATGTAACAAAGTGTGGATCGATTCTCTTCTGCTTTTGCTAATTTTGGTCTAACAATTAACACCAAGAAAACACAGGTATTCCATCAGCCAGCACCACACCATCCACATGTGCAACTATCAATTACAGCAAATGAAGAAGTTTTGAATACTGTGGATAAGTTCACTTAAGTTGGCAATGTCCTTTCCAAGGAGGTACACATAGACAATTAGATTGACACTTGCATCACTAGAGCTATCTCAGTATTTGGGAAGCTTTGAAAGATAGTATGGGAGAGAAGAGGTATTAGACTGACTACCAAACTGAAGATCTACACAGGTGTTGTGTTGAACTCATTGTTATATGCCTTTGAAATCTGGACAGTCCACCAGCACCATGTCAGGAATTTGAATCCCTTCCATTTAAATTGCCTTAGGAAGATTCTGAAGATCACCTGACAGGGGAAGATACCAAATACTGAGGTCCTTTCTCTAGTTAAACTGTCTAGCATAAACAACATAGAGTGCAACTATGATGGACTCTTAGAACACCAGACATCCCCCCAAAAAAAGCTTTATGGGAGTCAGAAGGGATACTGAGACTTCCTGAAGGTCTCATTGAAGAACTTTAGAATTGACTGTATAGCTTGGGAGACATGGCCAGTGCACAGGACCATCCAGTATGGCGTGCCCTCATTATTGAGAGTGCTGCATTCTATGAGGAAGGCAGAAGTGAAGCAGCTCAAAGGAAATGTGACATCCATAGGTTTAGAGTACCCATCCCAGGTGTTCACATGGACTGTTTGTGCCAATTTGTGGTAGAACATTCTGATCTGATCAACCACTGTTGGATACATTGTAATTTTTCTAAAATATAGTGATGTCATTTTGTTCTTCCATAACAAAGGACAAGAAGCAACCAACTAATCATATTATTAGCATTTTGATAATTGAAACTCTACTTTTGTGATACAAAGGTTTCAGTCTCAAGCTATTTTGCTGGGGACTGTGATCTAGTCAGTGATTTACTGCTTCCCTAAGGCACTGCCTATGTTTCAGTTGCTAGTGGTTTGTTCCTTGCATTAGTGAAATCCAACTCAGTCCTGCCTTTTACACTAGTGTTCCTGGCCCTGGAACATCATCTTTTGAGCTACAATTGGGACCATCATTGCTGGCCTGGTGCACCACTGACTTGTTGAGTCTGAACCTGATCTGAGTTGAGATTTAGAGTCTCCCACTGACTCTCCATCTCCTCTGCCTACTCTGGGCTATCGTGATGATGTTTTGTCTTTAATTCTTTAAAATGACCATGATGATAGGGAGGTGATGCCATAACATGCACATGACATTTAAGCAAGACTATATTGTGCTAACTCACCAACTTTATTTTCTTCTCCTGATTCATCTGGCTCCAGTAGCTAGATATGGATGAGATTGAGTGGAGATAGACCTGGATGAAAGTCAACCAGGTTTAAGTGACTTGGTCAAGGTCATATGGCTAGCAAGTAGCTGAAACTGGATTTGAACTGAGGTCTTCCTGATTTTCAGGTCAGTGTTCTACTTACTATGCCACTTTTTACATACTTAGAGACATTACAGAAGTTTCTCCATAGTATCATGAGATGAAAATTTGTTGAACTCTTCTTTCTGTGTTTTGTGGCTTTACAATCTATTTGGAGGCATCATTTAAACTTGGTTTGGGAAAAGCTTTTAGAGATCCAAGCCATCATTTTGGTTCCTATCCCTGGGAATCATCTCTTGACTAATTCTTGATGTCACAGAGAGTTTAACTTCCACCTGCCCAAATCTATTTTTAAACAATTAATTTCTTCAGTTAACTTTTGTACCTGCTTTTATTTTTTTAGGGTTTTTTTTTTTTGCAAGGCCAATGGGGTTAAGTGGCTTGCCCAAGGCCACATAGCTAGGTACTTATTAAGTGTCTGAGACCAGATTTGAAACCAGGTACTCCTGATTCCAGGGCCAATGCTTTATCCACTGCACCACCTAGCTGCCACTGGAATTGCTTTTTAAAGACAATTTTTGTCTTTCTTTTCCAAGTAATTTATTCTTTCTTGTCTCTCTCATTTCTTTTCCCAATTTTTCTTTTATGCTTTTTATTTGCTTTATAAAATACTTTTTAAGCTCCTCCGATTTGCTTTTTTTGGCAATTCATATTTCCTTTTCATTCTCTTGAATGTAGGCATTTTGATAATCCTGTTTTCAGAGTTTGTGTTTTTATCACCCCTGTCACCATAGTAGCCTTCTACAGTCAGGGTTCCTTTTGTTTTTGTATTGTGTTGCTGTTGCTATTGATCATTTTGAAAGTTGGCAGGTGACACTGTTCCAAACTTCTTGTACTGGGGGCCATGAGTCTGGTCTCTGACTTTCTGCCTCATTACCTCTGAGACTGGCAGATTGCTCCACCCATTCTAATCATTGCTGTTGTACTCTGGGTTCCAGTGCTGTCAGTTTGCTTGCTCTGCTGGGGTAAGAGAATTCATAACTGGCCTGCTTTGCTACCAATCTGCTGAGACTGGACCATGGGGGCTTGTTTGCTAATCTGTATCATGGTTTAGAATTTTCTGCTGGCTTTCCTAGACACAGCCTACACTGAGCTGTTTACCCACTTTGAACAAGTGAGATTGACTTTTCCAGAAGTTGTTTTATTTTAGGTTTAAAATTGTTTCACTCCACCTTTTTGTGAATTCTGCTGCTCCAGAATTTTTTTGAGATACTTAATTTAACATTGTTTCTCAAGGAAACTGAGTAGAGCTCAGGCAGCTTCTTGGTTTCCACCATTTTCATCTTATTTTTTAAAATACTTTCTATTCATAGGCTTTTCTACATAACAGAATTTCTTCCTATATTCATTACTCTCTTTCTCTAAGAGAACCATCCCATATAAACAAATTCTTTTTAAATAATAAAAAAGGAAAAAAAGGTGGAAGAGAAAAATTACAAATGCTGATAAATGTATAGCAAAAGTCTGATACCATATTCAAAATACCATACTCATGTGCCTTCCACATCTACAAAAAAGTAGAGTGGTGATATATTTGGCTCGTATTCTGAGGAACAGATTAAATAGGTGACAGTATATTGAAAATGGTAACTAATGGTTGGTAACTAATTCTTGGAGGTTACTGTAGCCAAGTCAGTTGTGAATAATAAATTATGCCCTTGCAAAAATATATTTATTTAGCTCATTTTTTTACTTCTTATACAAGGTAGGTAGAAAGGTCATTGGTCACCTAAAGAAATTTCCCTAGTAGTTAGATCAACTTAGCAATTTAATAAATGCATTTCCATCAAGATGCTGAACGGAATTTTCCCAATAAATCCATTTCAGGGTTAATATTCCTTGTGAAGTCCTCTCAGGGTTAAAAACTGTTAAAGAAAGAACAAGCTGTTATTCTTAAACTATTTCTAGAAGAAAGTCCTTTATATTCCAAACAGGTGGCTCACTCTCCTAACTTTTGATAAGACTACTTTTACTGCCTACTAGGATAGTAGACTTTTTCCCATGAGAAAAACCTTGCATTCCAAAGAAGCTCATAAGACTCCTTTTGTTTAATCATATGTAGACTAATCCTAGACCTTGCATTCCAAGACAAGTTACATTACTTCCATAAGATAGTTTTAATCCTGAAGGTTATACTTACCATCTGGATGGTGAGGTAATATATTATGAAAATCTTTCATTCTTTGTTGCTGGGGTAGATTTTCACAAGTAGAATGTAACTGAATAACCAATAAGTCCACAGAGAGGGAAGATAAGGAGGAGGAGAGGATTGTGTTAGGCTATATAACCTTGCTTGACTATGAATTTGGAGTACCTCCTTGTTCTTCACTGCCTTTGTGAGACTTGGAGGCTGCTCTGTTCTCAAGAAAAAGCCAAAATAAACTTTTTTTTCTTTTTTTGCTCAAAGAAGTCTTTATTTTTAAAGTGGATTTTTATCCCACAAATTGTGATATTCTCTCAAGACATAGGAAGCTCTTTTAGCATAATAGATAAACCACAAAGCCAGGTTGGAGGGGTCTTTTCTGAAATTATTGAACTTCTTGACAAGATCCTTCTGTCCTGTCTTGAGATGACTCAAAATATAGCTTCTATGCTTCTGCTAACTGAAATCTCTGCC
This sequence comes from Macrotis lagotis, assembly GCF_037893015.1. NCBI lineage: Eukaryota > Metazoa > Chordata > Mammalia > Peramelemorphia > Peramelidae > Macrotis > Macrotis lagotis. The sequence continues at coordinate 357,667,332 of NC_133666.1, forward strand.
CTCTGGCTATATCATTGTAGTATATATGTCCCCCAAGAAAAAAATCTTATTAGAGCTCAGATTGTGGGGCCCCTTTATTCATGAAAGATATATTGTAGGTCTAGCAAACATAAAACACATGAATGTTGCTGTTTTTCTTTTATTTTAAGTCAAACTTGAGAAAGAAGTTTATTTGCACAATTTAATTTTAATCTTCAAACATTTTTTATGACTTTGTTAAAAACATGTGATTTTAACAAATGAACGTTATAGACCTACTTTTCTCCCCTTTCTGAATTTCAGAGAAAAAAAAATAGTGCCCTGTCAAGTGAGGCTCTTCATTAAATTTGTAGCCTATTGAAATAGCCTGTAAGCTAAATAAACTTAATCTATAGGTCTGAATTCATGCAAGTTGCCTCATTTTCTCTAATCCTAAATATTGCCTACATTTTATTGTGAAAACAATGATGAAATAAAAATCTGAAGTTCTTGCTATTTTTAAAGAATATTATTTTAGATTTTTTTCTTACATTTTTCTAAAACTCTTCACTATTCATAGTTGTTGCTGCTGGGATATGGGGTAAGGAGAAAATCATATGAATTTGGGGGCCACTGAAAAGCAAAGGGAGTTGCCCACTCTTCAGGATGTTAAAAGGGCTTAGGATTTTAATGTGAACTATAACAAAATAAATATAAACAGGTTAAAAAAAACTTTTCCTCCCAAGGTCAACAAGCACTTAAGACAGAATGAATAACAAAAGGCCAGGCAAGAGGAAGATAATGACTGTAAGGGAGAAAGCTGACTGGGCCAGAAAGAGAGAGAGAGAGAGAGAGAGAGAGAGAGTGTCAGGTGTCAGCCTGGAGCAGAGGTTCAGTTCAGGTTATAGACTTACCATTCATCTGGGCTTTGAGAGCAAAAGGGGAGCTTCCTCTCCCCTTAACTGACCAGAATCTGGTAGAGGGTTGAAGACTGGGTATTGGAAATGAGGAGATCAGGGTACAAATTTTACATTAAACAATTAACCAATAAAGGTCAATTTACATCTCAAAATCAAAGACCATTCCACACCCTTATCAAGATTCCCTGATTTTAGCAGCATTAAAAGATTATAGATTTTGTTTTCTGCTACATTCATTATTATGTACATCATAGTGAGTTTAGAACCCCCCCACTCTATTCTTGAAAGTTATACTTCATTGATTTGAGTCCTAGACTTATTTGTTTTCTCATAATATTCTTTTTTGGAAAGCAATCCTAGAATCCATTTTCAATTTCATTCCAATTTACATTTTCTTTCTTTATTTTAATAATTTGGGTCCCCACACCAATTTAAAAATTACAAATGAATTTCCCTTCCTTCTTTTGAAGCACACATCTTCTGTTGTTATTGTTGCTTTAGCTGCCTTTTCAATCATTATTACTAAGTTTGTTAACTCTAACTTGGGGAAAATGTGTAGTTATTTTCCACTATTTTATTAACTTCATCCTTCCTTGATATCCTTAGATAGAGGAAGTTCTAGTTCATATTTTATTGGGGTATGCTACTTTCCATGTGTAGTTTGCTCTTTATATTTTTGGCAACCTAAAGTCTTTGCATTTGACTTCTACATTCCAGTGAATGCAATTGTATGGACTAGCTCAATTGGGTGCTTGCAGTCATTCACTAGCAACTAGGAACCTTAAAGGTTCCTTGCATGTCTCATAAATATATAATCAATATTCTATTTTGTTTCATGCTGATTGAGCCTCCTTTGGGGTATATGGTTGGAGAAGAAAAGAATGCTTAAGCTTTTATCTTTTATGTTAAACCTTTGAGGTGAACTGTACTCAGACTGTGAGAAAGCAGAAAATTCCCCAGATTAATTGTATCTGATGTTAAACAATTAGCAGAAACTAACCATTTGCATTTTAATAACATTGTAACCATCTGGTAAATGAATCCATTAATCTTGATTAGCTTGGTTCCAGACACCAGCAAGTGGAGTTCACTGATGTGTGTGCTGATAAAGGGGATTTTAAAGTCATGTTTGGCATAATATATTTTTTGTAGCAAAAACCCCCAAAGAAACAGTACATATTTAACTAAGAATTTCAAAGACTCTAGTCTGGATAAACAGCAAAATATTTTCAAGTAACCTGAAAATCCAAAATAAATCAATAGACATCTAAGTACCACAACAATTATTACATCTCTTCATTCGTTTCACTAAGGTAGAGAAATACTCGTACTTAAATAAGCACTTGATCGTTGGCTTTAGGTTGTAGTTTTCAGATATGAATTTGTTCAACCTGAAGGCAGAACATAAGCTCCTGCAGGATAGGAACTCTATTTATTTTATATTTGGCTTGTTATCCTTATTGCCTGACAATATCTGGCATAAGGTAGGTATTTAATTAAGAGATCATATATTTTTCCAAATACATATAAAGATAGTTTTCAACATTATCTTTTTGTAAGATTTTGAGTTCCACATTTTTTCTCCTGCCCTCCCAGTTCTCTTTGACAGTAAGTAATATGATCTGGGTTAGAGATGTACAATCATATTAAATATATGGTAGGTAATTAATACTATTGATTGATTAACACTTAGATCATAAATATCACATGATCTTAGCTATGGAATTTATACAAACATAATGAGAAAAATATACAAAAATTGAATAATTAGATTATTAATGTTTTGTAATTCACATGGGGTGGGGACAGGTTGAAGGAGGCATTTCCTAGATTTCCAATCTGATCATTTTTTTCAGATATTCTCCTTGTATGACATCAGAACTGTGTGTTACAGTGTTTGTTCTCCTTAAAAAGAATTATCAGAAGACCCAGAGAAGTTTATTTGCTCTTCTCAAGAAGATGGCATAGCTTCTAAAACGTGAGTCACAGCTCTAGGAGTGCGAAGTGTTGAGGTATGGAAGTCCCTTTTATTCTAGTCTCTCACGTAGTCCCAACACCCTCGCTGGCTTCCTATTGCTAGATAACTAGGCTCACAGTCTTTCCTCCAGTTTCTAGATAATTGGTGCACAGCAATTTCAAGCCCTATTTACATAATCATTCAGATTCAATTTTGCCCTGTCAAAAAGATAATTCCTTTTACTCTATCAAAGAGTATCCTTCCATATGTGGGGTCCTTCAACACAGTGCTATATAATCTTTGTTACCACTGACCTTGGGGAAGTGGAAACTTTGCAACTCTTGCTGATAGTGACTTTGGGAAAAAGGAAGACTCATTGAAACCATTGAAACCAAGGCTTTATTTAATTATAGTCCCATTCATCCTTGTGGTTTAATAGTAATAGAATTTCTTTTTCTACTAATAGGATCAACCACTGGCCTTTGAAATTCACTCAGTCAAGTGTTTATAAATCACTATTTCAGATTCATCACTTTGTCAAAAATTTAAGCACTCTCTTCTCATTCTCTCTCCTACAGAGAAGATTCATTAAGACCTCAGTTCAGTCAAAAGTCCTGTCTCTGAAAGATGGCTGCATCATAAGTCAAGCATATTGAGTTAGTATTGTGTGATTGATATCATTATGGGATTTCAGAGACACATACTTGTATGTTTGTTTCATTTGTCATAATAGAAGAAATAAAAAAATTAAATTTGACATGTCTGTTTTGAATATTTCCCTAGAATTATTGCTACTTTATGATGAATAAAAATATTTGTATCCTATCTTTCATTTGATTAAATGAATTCATTTTAATTAAAAATATTGATTATTTTAGATAGAAGATTAATTTTAGAATTGTCAGACCAAAGATGGTCCATTCTTTTGAACACAAATAGTGTCCTGCTACCAGCCCATTTTGGTGGGAGTGACTTCCTTAACTTGCTTCTGGGTAAACAGAATGAAAGGATTAGGTTTCTTTTTTAATAGAGCAAGAGTATTCTATAAATATTTTCCCCCATATATGTGTGTGTGTTTGTCTCTCCTTCTCTGTGTGTTTGTGTCTCTGTGTGAATGTAGTGTATGCACATGTGAGGTGATAAAAACATTTTTTTGGTGAGTCCAATTTTTTGAATCAGAAATAAACAAATATATTTTTAAATTCTTTAAAAAAAATGTTCTAACAATTTACACAAATAAAGCTGTTGAATCCTCTGTCTGCCCTTATTCACCCACAGGATCATAGAATCATTTTCTAGAAATAAAAAAATCAATGTCAGAGCCCTCTAGTCCAAACCCTTCAGCTAGTTCAACCTCTTCATTTACAGATGAGGGAACTGAGGCACATAGCTTTGAAGTGACTCAAGTACTCCCTCCATTCCTCATCATTCTACCAATGAATGAATGGAAGAAAAATTGTGTGACTACTTCACCCACATAATTTTGGGGAAATAAACAAGTATTTGGGATCATGGCCTGGAAAAGTACCTACCTACAATTTGAAGTACTTTACAAATATTCTCTCATTTGGAGCTCACAATAACCTTAAGAAGCAGATTATCCTCATTTTAAAAATGAGATTAAGCTAAAAAGTGTGAAGTCAAAGTTGAATACCAGCTTTCTTGGCTCTAAACCCACTGTTCTATCCACTGACCCATCTGACATCATACTGAGAAAACTTGCTTGAAAAAATAAATATGATTGAAATAATATTTTAAGGCAATTGAAACTTTCCAAAAATGCTTAAAAGATAAAATCTTCATGACCAAAGAAACTATGATATTGCATATTCAGGGATAGTAATATTGGCACTTAAAATAGATATATAATATTTAAATCACATCTGGGGAAAATAAAAAAAAATCAGCATATTTTGAGCATAATTCATAAACTAGATAATTTAACAAAACATTAATTTGTGTGACAGATTGCATAATCATCAATCTGTCCTAAGTAATTTTTTTATTAGAGTTGTTTAGTAAACAGCAAAATTTTAATCAGTTCTACCTTCAACTGGGACAAATGGAGCTAAAAGGGATTAGGATATTACAAAAGAAAGTCCCACTGACAAATGAAAAATAAGCAATTGACCCTGCTACAACCTCATAAAATATCTACATAATACAAGGTAAAACAACTTTAATTATCACTCTGTGTTGCTAATTAAATTATAGAATTCACCCTAACAAGCACACATATCCCAAAATTTCCTATCTTTTTGAAAGCACCATATAGTGACTAAATTTCCCTTGTTTCCTTTTTTGTGCTGTGTCAAAAAAAAGTCACCAGTAATTAGGTAATTTTAACCACTTTGGAAAGTCAGTGTGTGACAATGTCATTCATCCATTAATTTTAGTGGAAATACCTTATTGTCTTGACCATTTCAAATATTTTTCTCATGTATCTATTTGCAGAGATTATGTATAAAGATCAAAAATACCGGCATGAATGCATGACAGATATGATGAATTTGATTAGTAGGGAGTCTTTTTAGTTTTCTCAGATTAATTTGAAATAATAATTTGAGTATCTATCTAATTCATTAAGACAGAAGATTTTAGTACATATATAGATATGCAGCCATAAATATATACTGCAAAGTTAAGAAAAAACACATTTTTATGACATATCAAAATTAATTCCATAAAAATGCCCATAGTTTCTATAAAATGCCCAAATTTCTGCATCATTTAAATAGATATAGATATAGATATAGTTTAAATTATTTTTTTTGTAAAGTAAGTTCTGTTGAATGTTTTCTTGACATAACAATACATAGTAAACTGGCTGCCCACAACCAAATCTAAATTAGAAGGAACTGGGAAAACTTTTGAGATCATAAACTTTCTTGATTTATTCATGAACTCACTTGCTGAAAATGAGCCATCTAATAAAGCCCCCACTCAGAGTCAGGATGGTCTCGCGTTTTATTTCCATTAAAGACATAGTTTCTGTGACTAAGTGATTTAATCTCTGAGCTTCAGTTGCTTTATGTAGAAAAGAGGGACAATAATAACAATGCCAGTTTTTATTATTCTTATTATTGCTATTATGCAGGTGTGGGGAACCTTTTTTTTTTCCTATGAGGATCATTGGATATTTATGGCTTCATTAATCTGCTATATTCCATCAAGCATTTAATTAATTAAAGCTCCTAGATTTATTGAATTTCAAATCTCACCTGTAGTTGCCAGACCATGGAACTTATATAACTCCCAGGTAGGACATTCTCTGGTCCTTTTCCAATGCAAAAGAATTGTTGCAAAGACAGAATTCAGGGGAAAAATGTATATGACAATGTTTTACTGGTTTGTATTCCTTTGTCTATAATATCTCTCTCTCTCTATCTCTCAATCTACTTATCTATCTATCTATCTATTTGCATTTAATGCCTGCCAGGAGCTGAATAATTTTCAAAACTTGATTCAGGACAGTGCAACTGATAGATTACTAAGCTCAAAAGTTTCTCTTTTTTCCTCATCAGTATTCTTGCATTTCTACCAAGCTTTTAACTCAAAAGAAATAGTGACATCTATTTTAAATACAGAATCAGCCTAATCGGAGAAAATTTGGAGCTGAAATAAATGCTGATACATAAAAAATGTTTAGAAAATTTATAAAAGGAAAGAAAATTTTTCTAACATGAATATTGAAAAAAAATACAACTTTCTTTTTACTACCTCTCCTTGACATTCTATTCCATTAAAGAAATACCAGATGCCTACAGTTGGTAATTTAATGAGGGTTATGATAGAAAAGTTGCAATTTAGTAGAAAAATAGTATTATAGTGTAGTTATTAAAAGGGAATTGTTCATTTGTCAAGGAATGATGTTATATGATAAATGCATCTAACAGAAACTTTAATAACATTGCCTGTGTTTGATAATCTTATTGGAAGTTGTCATGATAGATCCAGAGTGTGATATAAACTTCATACAATAAATAAATAAATCCTACTTAGATTATTTTCATATGTGTCTGTGGTTGTGCACTCATATACACAAAGAGTTATAATAATAGTCCATGTTATCACACCTGTAGGAATCCCCTGATCTCAGTTTTGAATTTTATAATGATCATTTTCCTATTTTGCCTAACAATTCCAAAGGTTAGAAGCTTCTGATTAATTCTGTTCTACATATTAAACTGTTCACTATTCTAAAATATTAAGTAAGAAAGAAAACTAAAACAATGCATATTTAACCAGTACAAGAATTATTATTAAATAAAATAAAAAATTATCAAACATATTTATGATAATTGATTGATAAATGATAAACATAAATAAATTAAAAACAAAAAACTACCTCCTGTTAAGGCAGAGAACTTATTAATTTTCTTTGTATCCTTAGTACTTAGTATAATACCTTGCATAAAACAAACACTTATTCAACACATCATTAATATTATCATTCAACAACAACAAAACTACTCCTACTACCATATCTATTTTTACTACAACTCTTACTACTATTATTAATATTGCTACCTAGTCCTATTTCTACTGCAACTACTTCTACTACTGCTAGTTCTACTTCTACTACTACCATCACCTCATATGTATGAACAGAGTATATGTCTATTGCCCAAACTCAGTCCCAGGAATTTTGTAACTCAAAATATTTCAAGTATTGGAATAGTACTGAAGGATTGAGACAAGTCTCTCTCTCTCTCTCTCTCTCTCTCTCTCTCTCTCTCTCTCTCTCTCTCACTCTCTCTCTCTCTCTCTAGTCAGAACGACTTAGCCTTGAATGGAAATAGGGGCTGAAGATTTTAATGAAAGGCTCACTGTATTTTGATTTACAGCTTTGCCTGTTCTCCCCACATGGACCTGATCTCGGCTCATCCCTCTCCGTGTGACTTCCAGTCATATTGTCTCCATGAAGATCACATTATATAGCCTATTGTTGGACCTTCTTGTCAACCAGAAAGCATACCTGTTCCTAACCTTCAAAGCAACTCTCAACTTGGTTTTTTGTTATATATGTTCACAGATGTAAGTGAGACATGTATTTTATCCATTAGAGACAAACAAAATAATTGTCTTATACACACACACACACGCACACACACAGGCCTATTGAACCTCTACACCAGAGACCAAAAATAAATAAACAAATAAAAGAATTAATGAACGATAGGATGATAGTTAATAGAAAGAAGGTAGACACAGACAGATAGATAGATAGATAGATAGATAGATAGATAGATAGATAGATAGCCATACAGATAATGAAAGAAGACAGCATATAGGCAACAACTGCATTGTATTGTGTTCTGAGGAGCAAGAAATTAGTCAGCCATCAGTAATATCATGCAGAAAATAAATATGGAATTACTGAAAGAATACTGAATTTCATCAGGATCTGGGTTCAAATTTTGATTTTCCTATTTATGTGTTATATGACCTTAAACAAGTTACTCATGATCTGCAGGCATTAAGTTCCCTATAAATAAACAGGAACTAAAATAGATGCTGCCTGTTTCCATTTAAGTTATAAATTCTTGGTAGTACTTCTCATACAATAGGCAAATTTCTGACAATCTCAAAAATGGACAAAGTTCTGGTTTGGAAGAAAGAAATCTGACTTCCTGTCTTCTCTGGTAGCATTTTGTCTATATGACCTAAAGATGGGATAAAATAGACTTTGGAGAGTGGAAAACCTATAGTTTTATGATACTTGTTTGCTGTGGGACAGACACTGTGAAACTTAGTCATGTTGTTAAATGTCTGATAAATTGTCTAAGACTATAACTGAAACTTACTTTGATATAAAGTTTATTTATCTGGGAACTTCCTAAATGAATGACATCATTGGTATAGTGACTATGTCCAAGTTCATGATTTTGAGCAAAGTTAACTAAATACTCTCTTTTTTTATAATTAAAATGAAAGGTAGTAAGGTGGAAAGTTAAAATAAAAGAAATCCCTGATCATAACTTAATTGTATTAAACACTTCTGAGGTTCCACCAATTGGTGTTTTACCTGCCTCATTCTTTGATAATAAGAAAAGGGTAACTTGATTGACTCTTGATTTTTATAAAAAGCAAGGCACTTCTGACAGGAAAAAAAACACTGAAAACACTGAGAAAAGAGAAAAGAAATAGGTAAAAATGGCAAAGTCAGTCAATAAGGTTTAGGAGAAGAGTTAAGGAGGGATGGGGAGCAAGCAATAAAATGCCAGTAAGTAAGTCCAATAACTAAAAATGGAAACTGAAATGACACTTTAGTGAAACAATATGGAGGCAACATAATAAACTACAATGGCCCCTAAGAAATCAAATATCCTTGTGTCCCAATAAAGGCATAGTAGTCATAGGATAAGAGGCAGTTAGTTGGCTTTAGTGGCTGGAACTCTGGACCTGAAATCAGGAAGACTTGCATTGAAATAAAGTCTCAGACACTTTTCATCTGTGTGATCAAGGGCAAGTCATTGGACCTCTGTTTGCTTTAATCCAATGGAAAAGGTAATAGAAAACCCTGAGCAGTATTGCCATGTTATGTTCCACAGGGTCATGAAGAGCTGCTGGTCATGGATGAGCAACAAAAGCAACAATTTTTAGAATAACTTGTGAATTGGAAATACTGACAAAAGAAGCTAAAAGAAGATAGCACAGACATTTACTCTATGAGAAAATCAAGGCCAACCCATATCCTATTCTCTTTTTTATTATTAGTCATAGGATTAACCCCAGAAGAGGACTAGATATCATTTGATTCAATGACCTCATTTTATAGATGCAATATTATAGATTATTTGTTTTCAAGAAGCCTAGGGAAACAATTTTCCCCAAGATCATCTAATTAATAATGGATAGTGGTTTTTATGATTTAGAAGGGTTTCATTGGTTATATGTTACATCTATTGTTACCAGATTTCAACTTTCTTCTGCACAACCCTTCCTCATAGGAATTGGATGGCTTTTTTTCATCTACTCCTACCAATCTTATTTCATTTTTCTTACACTCACCTGCAGTTTCTAGAAATTTCCCCCCCCCTCCTACATTGATTAGATTTATCTAACATTTTATTCAATAAAGAATTCCTTTAAACAAATAATTTTTGAGGGAAGCTAGATGACTCAGTGTATAGAGTACTGGTCCTGGAGACAGGAGAAACTGAATTCAAATCCAGCCTCAGACACTTAATAATTACCTAGCTGAATGACCTTGGAGGGGTGGGGATGGAGCTTACCATAAACAATCATGGAAAAAACACAAATGATTTTTAAAGGAAAAAAGGAATAAGGGGAAAGCAGTATAAACCCTCACAAAACCAATCAATACACTGAAAAAAATCTTGACATAAAATATTTTGTCCCACATCTGTAGTCATCCCGTCTTTGCAAAGGAGTGGGAAAAGTCATCTCATTTTTCTTCTTTGGGTTTTTGGGTTTTTCAATTTAATTTCTCCTTTGGGTTTTTTATTGTTTTTAATTTTCATCATTCATTTTCAGTTGCCTTGTGGTTGCTTTCCCCATTCCCCTAATTTGCGTCATTTAAGTCATTGTACATATTATTTCCCTGATTTTGTTTACTTCATTCTGCAGTAATTCATACACGTCTTTCTATGCTTCTCTGTTGTTGTTCTTCAGTATGTCGTGCCCAACTATTTTTGACCTCATTTAGGATTTTCTTGGTAAATTTACTAAAGCAGTTTGTCATTTCCTTCTCCACCTCAATAAACACAAGTTTAAATGACTCGCCTAGGTTCTCACAGTGAATAAGTTTCTGGGGCTTATACAGGGAGTTATGGGAATATGATGCAGGAAGTTATAGACATAGTGATGCTGTAATTGTAAACAAATTATGCAGTTTTTTTTGACTGTTAAATTCTTCCTGAGAGAGATAGCAGTAATATTTGTCTAGTTAAAAATATGTAATCTGCTCTTGTGATATAAATTGACATCTATTGTTCCATTGTTAAGTGTAAATTCATAATCTCCTCTTTTCCACCTTCCTCAACTTCCAACCTTTTACCTGGTTTCAGTTCAGTAGAGGGGAAGGGATTTCCCCTTAACCCACAGTCCCCTGACTTTTCTGGACTGAGAAAGAGGGAAAGACTATAAAACTCTGGGCAGGACTGCCCTGGTGTTGTGCAGACTCTTCGAGCCTTAGCCCAGTCAGCTCTTTCTCTCTCTCTCTGTCTCCATTTCTCTGTCTCTCTCTTACACACTTACACAAACACACACACACACACACACACACACACACACACACACAAACACACAGACACACATAAACACTCAAATCACACTGTCTTTCTTATTCTCCTGCCCTCAAGAAGCTCACCACAACTTCCTGCTTCTCCAGAAGGAGAAAAATTTTTAATCTGTACACACTGAAAATATGTGTAATAAATCCTGAGAAATTTTAAAATCCCAGGGCTGTATGTGAATTCTTTCAACTTTTAAAGCCTCTCAATGTTGAATTGATGACACCAATCTCCCAGAAATAGGGCCTGATTTGAATTTATGAAGGTGAGTCTTCCCAATTCCAGGTCTGATACTCTATTGGGCCATTTAGTTACTTCTCTAATTTTATCTGAATTGTCATTTATTGCATCAAAGTATATCTACTTTCCTTTTAATTTTTTGCTAGCATGAAAGTAATGTTATAAATATTTGGATCCACATAAACACTTTCTTTTTATCAATTATGTTCTTGGCATGTAGGAATGAAATCTAAGGTCAAAGGGTATTTTATTCACTTTACTTGCATAATGGCAAATTGTTTTCCAAAAGTATTATTCCAATCCATTGTTCTATTGATATTGTATCAGTGCTCTTAATTTCTAAAATTCTTCAGCATTTACTATTACCATAGTTTCTCATCTTTGCCAATTTGTTGTGTGGTGAAATATTAGGGATGTTTCATTTGCATTTGTCTTATCAATAGTTGTTAGAATATTCTCTCATATAGTTGTAAATAGTTTATGCATTTTCTTTTGAGCACTGTTTCTTTCTATTCTTTGACCAAGAACTTTGTTATACTGAAGAATGCTAATTTCATTTTCAACAAAGACTGATATAGGTGCATATAGATTTTCCTGTGTAATTTTGTCCTATCCAGTGCAGTAATTTCTGTCTTCTTATTGAGAGAAATAGTCATTTCTCTCTTATTTTAACAATTAATTCATAATTTAATTTGTTTTTTTAATTTCCTCCTCCAGAATTCAAGTCCCTGTAGGTTATTCAGTCAGTGTCTGAAGGGCATTGCCAATAGATGAATTTCCCAAATTCTCAGGATGCATAATTTTTTAAATCTTTATAGAAAGCCCACCCAAGTAGGCAAATCTTAGTTCTTATTAAGGAATAAAAAGAATCTAATCTAAATAAATTCTAAGCCATTGTGTTCTATTCAGACAAGCTTGGGTTGGGAGTAGCCCAAGACTGGTGTGGTCTAGGAATAAGTAATCCCTTAGTCCATTAGTTATTAGATTAATTCCACCTCATTATAATATTCATTCTCTCATTCTGTGATGAAAGGCCTCCATGATTTGTCATTTGATTTATGAAAGACAAATGACCATCCTTTATTTTAATTAATTTCTAGTCAATATTTTATACATATATATGTATATATTTATGTATATATTAATTACTCAAAAAATAAGACTCTTGAACTTTTTATAAATCACATTATAAACAGTATAAATCATTACTCAGCTATGGGGGCAGAGATGTCCGTCACTATGAAACTTATTGGCTCGGAAATCACTTTGATAAAATTCAGGACTAATTGTATTCGCAATAGTTGATTTTGTCTTAGGTTGGTGTTCCATTCTATAGGAAACATGTTCTGACTTCCCTAGTTGTTAATACTTTTTCCAATAAAAGTCAATAAATAAAGCTTTAACTGAAAAATTTGAATTTGCCATTTATGTAATTCTGTGCCAAAACTGTCCAATGGATAAAGCATAGTAGGAGTCATCTCACTGAATGCAAATCAGGTCTGTTTGTCTCAGTTCCTCATATATAAAATGAACTGAGGAAGGAAATGGCAAGCTATACCCCAAATGGGTGTTCCCAAATTGATATCAAAAGTCATACACAACTAAAATAACTAAGTCAAGCACATGCCCAATTTCTTCTACATATCAGTCAAAATGTTGGATGTAGATACTAAGATCACAAGATCTCAGAGGTTTTCTAGTTCAGCACATACCTGTACCAGAATCTCTCCACAGAGTCATAAGAGTAGTTATCTAGAGTTTACATGAAGAGCTCCAGTGAGGAGTCTCCTCTTTCTTGATGCAGTCCATTCTATTTTCTGGCTTCTCTAATTAAATTTCTGTTTTGTCTTATTCACTCACTTATTTAGTTTTGTTTGTATGTTTATCATCTATCCCACCTATCTATCTATCTATCTATCTATCTATCTATCTATCTATCTATCAATCTATTCTATTCTATTTTTTTAATCTATATGATTGGGTTTTTTTTTTTTACTTATTGCTCTCTCTTATCATCATGTCACTCCTCTCTTCAAGATGAGATTGCTTCTTTGCAGCTTCCAGGACCAAACAGAATGAATAGTAATGTTATTTTCCTCTTCTAGTCTTTCAGATTCTTTGAGATATCAGAGATGTTCTTTTTCTTTTTTCTATGAGACAAAGTAAAACAGAGAAAGCAAAATAGAATGACAAAGGGAGAGGGAGATGCAGAAAGGGGTTGGGAATAGAGATGGGAACCTTTTTTTCTATATGCTTAACATCTCTATATCCTTTAGCTCTGACAAAACACAGCCCCTATCTACCACATCCTTTATATTTAATGCATTAATATTACATAATGTAAAAGAATCTTATATGGTATTTTCTAGAATAATACCTAGGGGTTTTGCTATTATTTTTTGAATTTGTTTAAACATACCCTCATTCACCAAAGGTATCATTTATATATCTATTACAGAATATGATAATAAGGTAAGTTGCCTGACTGAAGCTAGCTGGATTCCTTACATTTCTCATCTCTGGTATTGGCTAAGAAGAACACTAATAATTGTGAAATTGGCAGAGAATATGCTTTAACAAAGCCCGTTAAACTGCTTATTGCAGACTTTTTAATGTCACTCAGTGAAGGTTTGTGTAATCTCTTATTTTCCTCATTTTTTGAACCCAGTACACAATCTGAGTATAAATATAGTTCAGTACAAATAATCTTTTTTATTTTTATATTCATGTTCTTACCTTGTTAGTAATATGAATATAGTCATGATAAATATTGTACTAAGTGTTCTCCAATATATAATACTCAAAGTGTTTTGTAGAAATTTCTTTTTTTCATGCAGCCTCATTCTTTCAGTTAAGATAATTAAACTTTTACATAAAATTTCCGTCTGCTGAATCTCATGAAATTTGGTTCAGTTCTGTACATCACAGAATTACCTAAATTTATAAGCATCAAATAGTTTTTGACAGAAGAATTGCATTTATAAAATATAACTTCCTCCCTCATTCTTTTCCTCTCTCTCTCTCTCTCTCTCTTTTCTCACCTCTTTTTTGTTTTTGTTTTTACTTATTGCTCTTTCTTATCATCATGTCACTCCTCTTTTCCAGCAATTTCTTATTAGGAGCTCCCATCCATTATTATTTAGGATCAAGCAGAATGAGTATTTAGAATATAGTAAGTTGTTTTCCTCTTCTATAACAAGCCTTTCAAATTCTTAGAGACATCAAAGATGTTCTTTTTTCCTCTAAGAGACAGAAAAACAGAGAGAACCCCTTTCTTCATCTCCCACCCCCTCTCTTTCACTTGCTTTTCTCTCTCTATTTCTCTTTATCTCTATTTCTAAATCTTTATGTTTGTCTTTTTTTCTGGCTGTCTGTCTGTCTGTCACACAGACACACTCACACAAGTGTGCTAAAAGAAGTGATAAGGAAGAGGCTACCATGAATTTTCTGAAAAAAAGGGAACATTTCTGTTCCCATTTGCGTTATTAAGTAATAAACAATATAGCTTACATTCTGAGTTAGAAAACTACCTTTATCCCATGTATACATGTTTACTTTCAATTAGGTTTTTTTTAGTTTTTGCAAGGCAGGTTAAGGGTTAAGTGGCCTGCCCAAGGCCACACAGCTAGGAAATTATTAAGTGTGTGAAGCCAAATTTGAACGCAGGTACTCCTGACTCCACGGCCAGTGCTCTATCCACTGAGCCACCTAGCCGCCCCTTTCAATTAGTTTTTTAAGAGTTATCGTCATCAAATACTATTAATACTATTGATATTAAATAATATTAAAATTAGGGCAATTGCAAGGAAGGGTTTCTGGACATCTAAATAATAATCCATTGAAAAGTCATGGCACACATAAAAGGTGGCAATTAATATTCCCCCTGTATTTCAAATCTCTATTGTAAAGGAAAGAATCTGATGATCTCACCAACATTGTTTGTGGAGTCAGGCAGCAAAGAAATGTAGTTGGCCTCCCTTTGTTTTCCTTATGTATTCTTTGTTATTTTTCAGTCAACGTTTCTTGACACCATCTGGGATTTTCTTGGCAAAGATACTAGAATTTTTTTTTTCATTTTAAAGATGAGAAAATGAAGTAAATAGGCTTAAGTGATTTGCCTCAGTTGACAAAGCTAGTAAGTGTCTGAAGCCATATTTGAATGAAAATGAATCTTCCTGAATCCAAGGTTGGTACTATATTATGCCACCTAACAGCTCATCTGTATGTTTTATAGCTTATGAATTCATAATGAACACTGTAACAAAATGGGAGGTTATATAGAAAGAAATATAAAAGCTAATATTTGTAACTAGTATGTATTTTATCCTAAAACAAAACCTTGGATTCTTACAACCACAATCCCAGACAAACCTGGAGCTGTAATATAGAAGTAGGTCAAATGTCTTCATTGCATGTTGCTCAAAGCCCTAAGTACTCTGGTGAAGGGTGATATAGGAATACTTAAAAGGAAGCTGCCTCATTTCCATAAGCTTTCCCAAAACCATCACACAGTGAACTCAATTCAAGTTTCATTTTAAATTCTTTTTGAAGTTTAAATTAAATTCATCTACTTGTCATTCCTTGAAAATTTTACTATGAATTTCCACCTCTACATTTAGGTTCTCATCATCCCCTCTGCTTTGAATGCTCTTCTCCTTCATGTCTTGCTCCTGAAATAATACTCATCTTTCCAAGTCTTTCTCTGATACCATGAGACAGACAGACATGATCCCTCTCTTTTGTGAACTCTGATAGTGATCCATTGGTATTGCTCATAGTTTAATATGTTTTACTTTTGTGTTCATTTTATTAAGCAGTACTCACTTGCATGCTTCTTAAGTAGCTTAAGGCCTTATTTATGTTCCTCAGTGCCAAATGAAATGGTTTGTCATCATCATCATCATCATCATCATCACCCTGGTTAGCATTTATATAGTACTTTAAGATTTGCTAAACTAAGCACACATGAACTTGAAATGTGTAAATATGTATATATATATATATATATATATATATATATATATATATATGTGTATAGTTATAGATTTAACTACATAGTTATATCTATCTATCTATCTGCCTGTATTGCTTTTGGTCTATTTGTATATCTAGTTGTTCAGACCTATAGCTTGCCACTGGACCCAGATAGCTCTGGAGAAGAAAGTAAGGACTGTGATTTTTCACAGCCCTCCATCACTTAAATTCAATTCACATGCAAGTGATGGCATCAACTTCCTGGGTGTCATGGTCCTCTTCAAGAATGAAGAACAAACAACAACAACAAATATCTCTATCCATCTATTGATCTGTCTTTCATTTGATGTTTACAGCAACGGTATGAAAAATACCATGCTTTACTTTCTGTCTGCTGCCCTACCTGGTTTCATTTCCATTCAAAAAGATGCCCTTTTCATTACTTCTAAACTCAGTACTATGCCACTAACTCAAGCCTTGATTGAGTCTAATTACACAGCCTTCTCTCTTTTCATACTGAATGACTGCAGGACAATATAGCAAACTCCAGTGAATTTTTTTTTTTTTTATAGATGACTTCTTATCTGCTGCCCCAAGTGGTTTCAACTCCACTTACTAATATAATACCCTCTTGCAGACACTCTTTCATGCTGTGTTTCCCCACCCTTTCCTGTTTGTTTTCTCCTTTGGATTCTATGCTTATTGAGAGTATGGGCACTTTTCATTGTTTCTACATGTTTAGAACAATATAAACATCTTTGTAGGTGCTTAACATGTTGGTTTGAATTGGAACACAGGGAATTATTATTTCAAGTTTTATAAATAATTATATTGAGATTAAAAGTGACTTATACAGGATAATATAGCTCATAAGAATTTAAAACAGAATTTGAAAATTACTTCCTGTTTCCAGGTACTGGAAACCAGCATTTATGCCACTAAACTTTTTCATGTAGCCTGAATATAGAAGATGATCAATAAAAGTCTTAATAGAATTGATATCTGCTTGTTTAATCACCTGCTAGGTGGCACAATGGATAGAACATCAGCCCTGGAGTCAGGAGGGCCTGAGTTCAAATCCTGCCTCAACCACTTAATAATTGCCTAGCTGTGTGGCCTTGGGTAAGCCACTTAACCCCACTGCTTTGCCAAAAAAAAAATAATGAGTGGGATACTTTGATTGTGCTCACTCATTAAAATGCTAGGAGAATTATCTCCATGTTTATAATCGTGGAGTGGAGAGGAAGAATTGATGGTGTGGGTCATGTTCTTTATAGCACTTTATAGAATGTCGAAAATAACTAGGATAATTATGATATAAGCAGATATAATAAATTTATTCAGAATGATAGATTTATTCAAATATTTAACAATATTGATTAAGTATTAATTGGTAAATGTAATCATCTCATCCCCAAATTCTAAAGCATTTAGAGAAAGAGAACTCTATTTTTAGTTACTTGAGTAATTGTGGATGATTAATTTTCATTCTTTTCTTAGATAAACTTTATGTCACTGATTTAATGTTATTTGGTAGCTTAGGAACACATAATTTTCAGCAGGTTATCAGATGTAATTATATCATTAATTTTTTGATTATAAACATATCCCCTGTGAAAACGTTGGAGATATGAATAGATTATCTTTGATTTGGCAACAAAGTATATAAGAAGTGCCACTTTTTGTTATTAAGGAGAAAATGGTTCACACTATTTGGGGAAGCATGCTAATGCCTGAATCTTTTGAGGAGAAAAAAATAAATATTTATTTCATACAAAACAATGTTTTTCTTTAAAATTTTAAAAAATATGAAAAATTTTAAAAGGAAAAAAGAAAAGTCAAGATGGGTAATAAAAACGGACACATGTAACCAGGAAATGTTGACTTTCAAATTCCTATATAACACATAAATCAACATATTGCTTAGGTCTTGGCAAAATTCAGCTGAGGTTCAGAGATGAATCAGTTCACCTTTTGACATTTCAACTGAAAAATTAGCTCTTTTCATATTGTGCTTCTCTCCTATTGGCCTTCTCTCAGTATCGGTGACTTCATATTGATCCTAGAATCTAATTTTCTTTGCCTTTTCCAAAAACTATTATGGATTTCTTCATGAAAATTTGCCGGAAACCTTATTTATTTTTCTTGTTATTTCTTGTTGTTTTTAAAATTACATTTATTTATTTATTTTTCCAAATGTAAGGTAGAGATAGTTTTCATCAATCATTTTTGTAGGTTTTGAGTTTCTTACTCTTCTCTCTCCCTCCCTCTTTCCCCTCTCCTTCTGATAGAGAGTACTCTAAGCTATACATGCATAACAATGTTACATATAACTCCATAATTGTTACATCTTTTAGAGAACATTTTTATTGCAAAATTTTACTATATTTTATGTCCATTACACTACAAGGTACTATGTATTAGTTAAACATTTTTTTTTATTCTAATGAAAAGAAAATTCAATCCATTCAAATTTTTTGACTTTCCATAAGGTCCTATTCAATATAGATTTTTTCTTAAAATTCTCTAAGGAATGTTTTGAAATAATGCATAAATAATGAAATAATGCTAAGTGAACTTCCAAGTATGACATATCTTGCTTTCAGAAATATAAAAATGACATAATGATCAAACAATTAAAAACCCAAAATACAATATTATTTGTGTATAAGGAAATTTGAAGTATAGATAGAAACTGTTGGATGGCAGTTCAGAGTTTACAGTGAGTGATAGAATCTCTATGGAGCTAGCATATGACATTTATCAAAAAAATATAGAAATGAAGATCAATTTTCAGGTCATATTATGTGAAGAGATTTGTGTAAGGTATATTCATATACCCGGAATTTATGTAAGACATGATACCTTGTCTTTAATGAGCCCTCACTTTAGAGTTAGGATAAAATAATAACAGTTATACAAAATATCACATGGTTAATGTATTCAGGATTTACAGAATTAAAAGTAGCAAACAGATGGAAGAGCACTGGTTTCAGAGACAAAAGATGTGAATTCAAATTCTGCTTCAGATATTTACTATACATATTCTTAGGAAAATCACTTAACCTGTCTGAGTTTCAGATTGGTTAATTATAAAAGGAGAGATCTAAACTTCATGGCCTATGAAGTCACTAGAACTTACTACCTGTGATAGCTCTGGTGTGGGGCTGGACATGAACTTAAGAAAGTCAGGTCGAGTAGAAACGTACCCAAACATGTAAGGTTGTGATTTAAGAATATACCAATTTTATTTTTGGAAACTCAGACTTTTTATAACAAAAACTTATATCAGGAATGACTGGTTAAAGGAGACCCAGTTTTACAATTTCCTGGGTAAATTTACAATATTTGTTCTTAGAAATTTGCATTCTTCTCTGTCAGAAAAACTTTACAACCACCTCAGGAGCCACAGATTATCCCAGGTTAGGGTTAACTGGAAAGCCAACAAATCCATACAATAAACAATAATACATACGTATCTCTGATGGAAAAGGTCACCAAGGATATGTATAAATCACTCCCAGGAGTTGACACTCTACAAGAGCTATGATACTATTTGATAACAGAACCTAAAGTTCATTATGGAGTAAGCATTTTTTCTGGTATAATTTCAGCTCATTTGGAATTTTCTTGGCAAAGATGCAAGTGTGGCTTGCCATTTCCTTCTCCAATTCATTTTTTTAGATTTTCAAATGGGAAAAATAGGGTGAATTGACTTAGCACACAATTAGAAAGTGGCTGAGACCTGATTTGGATTTATGAAGATGACTCTTCTTGATACCAAGTTCAATGTTCTGTTTACTCTGCCACTGAGCTGCCCCATAATGTCCATAAAGCTCTTCCTAAATCTAACAGTATTATATGAATGCTCATTAATTATTCTTATTTTTGGTTTTTCTATTTTATAACTTCATCAAAGGATATGAGGTTCACAAAGATTGATTTTGTGGTAATCAAAATTATGAATTATAAAATTAGTAAAACCTAGAAAAAGCATACACATTTATTCTTTTTTAGAGAGAAATTATATTTCTAAGTGGGTTACAATATTATATTGATTGATTAGTACACTCTACTCCTGTTGAAAAATGTAGTGAGAAAACTAATTTAAGTCAAAGAAAATTTCACTGAATATCAAGTAAGACAAGGCTTTAGAGATAATTTAGGTGGTACAGTGGATAAAGCACTGGCCCTGGAGTCAGGAGTACCTGGGTTCAAATCCTGTCTCAGACACTTAATAATTACCTAGCTGTGTGGCCTTGGGCAAGCCACTTAACCCCATTTGCCTTGCAAAAACCTAAAAAAAAAGAGATAATTTAGTTTGCCTCTTTGCCTTTCTCATTTAACAGAGAAGAAAACTAAAAACAATGTATGTTTGTGAGTGTGTGTGTGTGTGTGTGTGTGTGTGTGTGTGTGTGTGCGTGTGTGTGTGTGTGTGTGTGTGTGTATGTGTAGATAGGTGACTGTCTATCTTTTTATCATCTATCTATCAGTCTATCCATGAATGGATAGAGAATTTGCTTTGGTCAATTGTGAAATTTGATTTACTTAGCTATGTAAATTTTTCAAAAATATTTTTCTTTTTTTAATTGATGGAGATGAGTAAGGGGAGAGATAAACATGCTTTGCTAACAAAAATTAAAGTAAGATTTTAAGAAATGGAATGAAATATTTTCACTAGAACCTGCTTGTTTATGAATAATATTTTATAAATATTATAAATTATGATTCTTAGGTTTTCTGGGTTGAATACAATTTCTTTTTTTTAATCAGTTTTCAAGTTTATTTTTGATATATTTCTTTTTTATTTGTTAAAATTTTATTTGTCTTCCAATTGTATAAAATGGTAATATGTGCCTATCTTTTTTGTAAAGTTTTGAATTTTATAATTTTTCCCTTTCCCTCCCTTCCCTCCACCCCACAGAAGGTTGTCTGATATTCTTTAAATTATTTCCATGCTATACGTTGATGTAAATTGAATGTGTTATAAGAGTAAATGTAAAGCCCTCTACCCTTCCCCAGAACATGAGAAACCTCACAAATAGAAAGAGAGAAAAAATGTACTTCAGTCTGTGTTCAGAATATAATAGCTCTGTCTCTAGGGTGAGTTGCTTTCTTTATCATAAGGCCACCAGAGAAGTTCTTCCAATATTTTTCCTACAATTGCTATTATTAGTTGTACCTCCACTCTCTCTGTTTATACCTGCTCTCATTTATTCTATTCTCTCTCTCTCCTTTCATCCTGGCCCTGTACAAAAGTGTTTTGAATCTGAGTACCCTCTCCCTGGATCTTAGCTCTCTTTTAGACCTATTCCCCCTTTCCCTCCCCCCATTCCCCAGTATCCCATCCATTTCTTCTTATTTTTTCTCTGGGGTAAGATAGATTTCCTCACCCTTTTGAGTGTGTATGTTATTTCCTCTCTGAACCATTTCTGATGAGAGAGAAGGTTCACTCATTCTCCCTTGCCTTCCCCCTTTCCACTCCATTGAAAAAAATTTTTCTTGATTCATGTGAAATTTCTTAGCTTCTTCATCTCCTTTTCCTTCCTCCCACTATTTCCCTTTATCAATTCCTCTCCTTCCTATGTTCTGTATATATATATATATATGTATATTATATATATATATATATATATACTCCTTCTAACAGCTCCTATCAATGAGAAAATTCATATGAGCTATCAATATCTTCTTCCCATGCAGGAATACAAACAGTTCATTATCATTAAGATCCTCAAAGTTAGTCCTTCTCCTCCACTCCCTTTATGGTTCACAGGAGTCCTGTATGTGGGGATCAAACTTTTTGTTCAGCTCTGATTGTTTCAGTAGGAAAGTTTGAAAGTCCCTTGTTTCAATGAAAGTCCATCTTTTCCCCTGAAAGAGGATGTTCAATTTTGTTGGTTAGTTGATTCTTGGTTATAAACCAATATCTTTTGCCTTCTGGAATATCATATTCCAATCCCTACAAGCCCATAATGTAGATGCTGCCAGATCCTGTGTAACCCTGACCATGGAGCATTGGTAGTTGAATTCTTTGTTTCTGGCAACTTTTAGGATTTTCTCTTTGATTTGGGAGTTTTGGAATTTGGCTATAACATTCCTAGAAGTTTTCCTTTTGAGATTTCTTTCAGGAGGTAATTGGTGAATTCCCTCAATTTCTATTTTACCCTCAGGTTCTAGGATCTCAGGGGAATTTTGCTGTATTGTTTCTTGAAAAATGAAGTCTAGGCTCTTTTCCTGGTCATGATTTTCAGGTAGCCCAATAGTTTTCAAATTATTTCTTCTGGATCTCTTTTAGAGTTCAGTTTTTTGCCAATGAGATATTTCACATTTTCTTCTAATTTTTGTCTTTTTAGGAAGACTTTTATTTCTTCCTGATTTCTTGCGAAGTCATCAGCTTCCTTTAGTTCCATTTTGCATTTGAAGGAATTATTTTCCTCAGAGAGGTTTTTTTTTTTATCACCTATTCCAACTGGTCAGTTCTGCTTTTTAAGGCATTCTTCTCCTCATTTGCCTTTTGTTTTCCTTTTTCCATTAGCCCTAAACTGGTTTTCAATATATTATTTCCTTAAGTGTTTTTTTGTATATCTTTCCCCAAGCTTCTGATTTGGTTTTCATGATTTTTCTGCATTACTCTCATTTCTCCTCCCAATTTTTCCTCCATTTCCCTTAATTGCTTTTCAAAGTCTCTTTGTTAGGTTTTTGCAAGGCAATGGGGTTAAGAGGCTTGCCCAAGGCCACAAAGCTAGGTAATTATTAATTGTCTGAGGCCGGATTTGAACTCAGGTACTCCTGACTCCAGGGCCAGTGCTCTATCCACTGTGCCACCTAGCCACCCCTCAAAGTCTTTTTTGAGTTAATACATAGTCTGAGCCCATTTCTATTTCTCTTGGAGGTTTTGGATATGTAAGCTTCAATTCTGTCATCATCTGAATATGTGTTTTGATCTTCCATGAAACTAAAGTAATTCTCTATGGTCAGATTCTTCTTTTTCTGTTGCTTACTCATTTCTTCAGCCCAAGACAAATTTACAGCATTTCCAAGCCTTTGGGCTTTTGTCCTTTTTGGGGAGGGCACCCCCTCTTCTTATGCTCTCTTGCCTGTGCTTTGATATGTAGATGGCCCCTGTACTTTACTCTGCCCTGGAGCTATATGGAGGATCCCTCTATCTTAGTATGGAAGCCCAAACTGCAACCTGGATCTGAGTGTAGGCTAGAAGCAGAGTCTTACCTGAGGGAGAGCAATCTCTGCAGACTTCCCTTACTGTCTCTGGGGGTGCAGGCTGCTTTCTCCAGAATCTCCCTGCAAATTCTGTGGCCAGTGCTCCCTCACTCCACACTCATTCTGGTGTAGCAGAGTTCTTTCACTGCCCCTATAAGCTGTTGCTAGTGGTCACTGGGCTGTGCTGGTCTTTGCTGTGCTGGGCTATGCTGCACTGTGGCTTCAGCTTTTTTTCCAACCTCCGGTCCTAGTGAAACATATATTTCCTGTGGAACTTCTAAGTTATCTTGGACTGGGACAATGTATCACTCAATCTTTCTGTGGGTTCTGCCCCTCTAAATTTTGGCTAGAGTCATCATTTGTTGGTTTTGGGAGTTTTGGGGGGGTTCCCAGGAAATGCTGCCTTAATGGCACCATCTTGGTTCCACCCCAAAGACCAATTTCTTTGCTCACTTTTCTTATGAAACATTATGCTGGAATTCAAATTACTTTGATTACAGCCTATCTTAAATTTTAAACCAGGGTCCTTAACTTTGTGTCTGTGTGACACAAAAGCTGTTAAGGTACTTTGAATTCAATAATTTGGTAAATTTTGGTGACAAGGCATACCTAATCAGTAGGTTATTCTTCATGATTCTCAATGTGTCTTTACATATTGATTCATTTTGCCTTCTATTTCAAAGGTTGTAATTTTCTGATACTTGTTCTGAAATACAGAGCGTATATTCTAACTTTATAACTGTACCTTTACTAATAGGTGGCTTGGAAACCCTGATACCAGAATTTAAAAGGGACATACCCATCAATGTAAATATTTTTATGTACATACAAGCCCATATATATTTATATATAATTCATTATTAAGAATAATAATGTTACCTTCAAAAAATGGAGAATAGATGAATTTGAATCTACTGTTAAACAAAACCCTTATGGTCTGAGAACAGTGAAACTACTAAAAATTACCAAACTCAAATGGCATTTAATCTGAGATACAAAAGGTAAAATAATTTAAAGTAACCTGAAGTGATTCATACTATTGTAGCAATATAGCTAAAATTTTTCTCTTTATACATAAGAAAATCGAGGTTATCATTCTTAAGTCTAGTTAAAATGTCTTCTGCATTCTTAAATTTCTACTATCACTAAAACCAAGTGATAAATTATATGGCTTTGTCTAACATTGGCCTTAAAACAAGAAAAAAAACCCTGTGTTAGATTAGAAACTAGATCTTTCATTAAAACGGGACATTCTACTCTAGTAAGTATATTTTGTCTAAGTGTACAGAAAGAACTGATAGTGTCATGCCATTAAATAAGAGCAGAAAAACCAGAAATTTGAGAATTGAATAGAGTAATGAAGACTAAAACTATTGGCGTTTGTCAAAGACTATATGAGTTAACATAGCTCATGGTTTTAATCAGAATGGAATGCAAGAAAGAAGAGAGGAAAAAAATGAAGGAAGGATGGAAGGAAGGAAGGAAGGAAGGAAGGAAGGAAGGAAGGAAGGAAGAAAGAAAGAAAGAAGAAAGAAAGAAAGAAAGAAAGAAAGAAAGAAAGAAAGAAAGAAAGAAAGGAAGGAAGGAAGGAAGGAAGGAAGGAAGGAAGGAAGGAAGGAAGGAAGGAAGGAGGGAAGGAAGGAAGGAAGGAAGAAAAATAAAGAGGAGCAAAGGATGGATGAATGGATAACAGAAGACAATGTTCAAAGAACTAAAAATGACCTGACAGGCTATTTACTCCCATACTTCATTTCACAGATGAGAACAGTGGACCCTAGAAGAACATGTGATTATCCCAGCTAATTATGGAGGGACAGACAACAAGTTTGAATTATTAATGGAATCTACTTACTATAAATACTATATTGATGAGGCTATTGACTCTTTTTATATTTTGTATATTTTATATTATATTTATATTTTGTTTGTTTTGTAATAAGTGTACTTCAATTCCTAAACTTTCTTCATCAAAAACAGGTAGTAGAAAATCAGGCTGCTGATAATAAGAAAAAAAATGAGAGTAATTTGCATTAATTGTTGCAACATATTTGAATCAATGGTTTTAAGTGATTTTAAAGTAGCATTCTGTGGGTACACAGGCTATTCTAACAGTCATGACACAATCATTTCCAAGTAAACTGCCACCTGGACAATCTCAGGAGCTGGCAAGCCACCCTTAGAGATAAAGGTGTGCCAGAGTCCTTGGGAGATGGAGTCCTTTGGAGCTGGACATTCCACCCCACTGACCAAGGGCACTAGACACAGTTGTGCTTTATTACCTCCTCCCTAATGTACCACCTTATCCTGTAATGCAAGACACTGCATGTACACATCACTTAAACTTCCATTCCCTCATTATTCTTTGTTCTATCCCCGAAGACCCAGCAGTATATATGTAATAGCTAAGAAGTAATAAAATTGAGCTGGAGGCATAAGGCAGTAGTGACTTGACTCCTTATTCTCAGCTCCCCTCCGGGAGGGAGGTCACTGCTGTGGGCCCCCAGGAAGCAAGCCACAACAGCATTCAAATTAAAATGTAAAGTTAATATAGATTTTGATTTTTACATAAACAAATAATAGTCAAAGTAGCTCATATTTTCCCTGACCAACATTCATATGATACAAACATGGTTTGCTGAAGATGATAAATTCCTTAAAACCTGCTTGCATTCATAATTTACAAAATACTAGAAAAGTCCTAATGTAATGTCATTTTTGTCTCATTAGAAGATGAATATAAGTTACGCTTATTGTTATTTTATTTTTCCAAAAACATGAAAGCACTTCAATATTCATCTGTATGCATATGTATGTTTTTAAGATGCAAAATTTCCATCCACCCTCCTTTCCTACCTTCCTCCCCTCAGTGGCAAACTGTAATACACATTTGTGTTAAACATTTAAAAATTGATCATTTTCAATAGGAGGAATTGGAAGAGGTGGAGATATTTTTTTTCAAAAAGTGAATGTGATGCTCATCACATTCTGAAGAATTTTTTGTTTTATTTTGTTTTGTTTTTCCTTCCTCTGGATGGGGATAGCACTGTCCAAAGCTATTCTAATAAGGTATTCTAGTTTTCTGATCTCCTGAGAGTAGCTGCATCCATCAAGGTTGATCATCTCACAATGTTGTTGTTACAGTGTGCAGTATCCTCTCGGTTCTGCTCCCTTTACTCAGAATTAGATCCTGTAATTCATTCCATGCTTCTCTAGAGTCTGACCATTTATGGTTTCTTATAGAACAATAGTATTCCATAATATCCATATACCATAACTTGTTCATCCAATAGGAATCCCCTCAATTTCCAATTCTTTATCAATACAAAAAGAGCTGCTGTGAATATTTTGGAACATGTGGGACTTTTCTCATTTTTTTATGATTTCTTCTGAATATAGACCCAGAATTGGAATTTTTGGGTCAAAAAGGTAAGAACACTTTTATTGTTTTTTGAGCATAGTTCCATATTGCTCTCCAGAATGGTCAGTCAGTTCCCAAACCTCCCAAAATTACTTATAATAATCATTTTCCCTTTTTGTCATCTTAGACAATCTGATACATTTGAAGTGATACCTCATAATTGTGTTAATTTGCATTTCTCTAATTAATAATGATTTGGATCATTTTTTCATAGGATTATATATAACTTTAATTTTTCCATTTGAAAGGTGTTGGTTCATATCCTTTGACTACCTATCAATTGGGGAATAACATGCAACTTTATAAATTTGATACAATTCTCTATATATTTTAAAAATGAGACCTAGTTGTGAAGATTGTTTCCCAGCTTTTTGTTTTCCTTTTAATTTTGGCAGGATTGATTTTAGTAGTGAAAAATCTTTTTTAATTTATATAGTCAAAACCATTTATTTTGCAATTTAGAATGTACTTTCTCTCTTGTTTGGTCATAAATTTGTCCCCTTTCTATATATCTAATAGATAATTTCTTGGCCTTTTAATTTATCTATCTATGGTGTTGCCCTTTGTGTCTTAATCCTGTATACATTTTGACTGTATTTTGGTATAGGGTGTGGGTTGTGGATCTATGCTTAGCTTTTGCCATACTATTTTCCAGTTTTTCAACAATTATTTGTCAAATAGTGAGTTCTTGTCCAAGACAATAAAGTCTTTGTGTTAGTCAAACAGTAGATTACTGTGGCCATTTACTACTGTTTCTTCTGAACCTATCCTAACCCACTAATCCATTACTCTATTTCTTAGCCAGTAACCAGTTTCGATGACTGTTGCTTTATAGTATTGCTTGAGATCTGGTAGAGCTAGGTCATCTTCCTGTACATTTCTTTTTTCATCTCTTCCCTTGCTATTCATGACATTTTGTTGATCCATATGAATTTAATTATTGTTTTCATAAGTAATTATTGGTAGTTTGATTGGTATGGAACTGAATAAGTAATTGAATTTTGGTAGAATTGTCATTTTTATTATATTAACTGGACTTAACCATGAACAATTGACATTTTCCCAATTATTTAGAACTGACTTTCATTTGGGTAAGAAGTGCTTTGTAATTGCATTAATACAGTTTCTGTGTTTATCTTGGAAGGTAGATTCCCAAGTATTTAATGTTGTCTGGTACTTTGCTTTAAATGGAATTTATTTGAAATGGAATTTCTCTTTCTATCTTTTGCTCTTGGGCTTTATTATTCACATATATATATATATATACATACAAATATATATATACATATATATAAATGCTGATGATTTATGTGAGTTTATTTAATATTGTGCTACTTAGTTTGAATTTGTTAATCATTTCAAGGAATTTTTTAAATGATATTCCTTGCTTCTCTAAGTATAACATCATAGCTTTAAACAGTGAAATCTTTGCTCCATCACTATCAGGTCTGATTCCTTAAATATCTTTTTCTTCTTTGTTTACTAAAGCTAATATTTCTAATAAAATATTTAAGAGTAATGATGATAATGGGCATCCCTGTTTCACACCTGTTCATGCTGGAAAAACTCCACTTTCATCCCTATTATATACAAGATTAGTATATGGATTTAGATAGATACTACTTATTATTTTAAGGAAAGCTACCTATTCCTCAAGGTTCTAATGTTTTTAATAGGAATGGAGTTTTATTTTATCAGAGGCCTTTTCAGCATCTATTGAGATAATCAAATGATATTTCTTGATTTTATTATTGATATGATCAATCATATTGTGTGTTTTTCTAATATTGAACCATCCCTGTCTACCTGGTATAAATCCTACCTGACCAGGGTGAATTTTTTGTAGTAATTACTTGCTGTAATCTCATTGTTAAAATTTTATTTAAGATTTTTGCATAGATGTTCATTAGGGACATTGGTCTATGATGAATATAATTTCATACACAAATTCTTATTTACTCAACAAAATATAAAAGAGATAAAAAATGATAAAGGTTCCAATAATATCCTGAGACACCCATTATTTCTATACTAAATTCAGTAGCAAATAAACACATAGTAAATTTTAGTCTCAATGATCAGGCAAGTCAGTCAGAAAATCAAATAAACTAGAAAGTAGGAGTTTGATAATTAAAAACATTTAGACCACTGTTCCCATTGACCATGCGTTTAGCATTATCTGGACACTGTCTCTTTATCAACATAAGGGAGAAATGAATTGAATGTCATCTGTAAATGCATTGACTATTCAGAAAACATAACTATTTGGGCTAGACAAATCAATGCATTCTAATTCCAAATATTTGCATATTACAAAAATCCACTAGGATAGACAAATTTGGCTTCTGTGTCATAGTATTTCCTATTTAGCTCCTGAAAATAGTAGAAAAGAAGGAACAAGTTATTGTTCATTTAAATGAGTATTAATGAACTCATCTGTGATACAGAATCATATTTTTTCCTTTCTTTTTTTACTTTTCCTAAGACTCCATCTTATTGTTTGGAAGTAAAGGAAAAAGGCCATGTGGTTTGAATAGTAGAAGATTATTTCAATTAACATGAGATTTGTTTTGGAAATTGAATAATTTTCACAATGCTGTTTTGTTGACAAAATTGTTGAAAAATCTACAGCTATTGCTCTGAATTCTCATTAATACTACTTTGCTTTAAAACATAATTTGAATTCAAGGAGGGTAAGATATTTTCCCCTAAAATTTTAGATATGTGAATAGATATAATCATGTCAACAAAAAATATTAAGCACCATTATATGGTAAGTTATTCTAGGTACAGAGAACAAAATGAGAAGTCAAAGGACAGACCCTCTCTGTTCATGAGTACCTTACGGTCTAAAGAGTGTAGAAAAGCCTAGAACAGAGTTTATGGGTGAAGGGAGAGTAGTAGGAACAATGCATTTATGTAGTTAAGTGGAGATGACAGAAGACAAGATTTTTAAGAGCCCTGGATATGAATGAAGGAGTGTATATTGTTTCCCTGGCATTCTTTATTGAAATGACAATTCAGCAATCAGATAGATGGACTCTACAAAAGGAAAAGGGAAGCTCCCAAACTGAGAAGTTTCAAGGGCAGGGGACAATCCCAGGATGTGAACATGTTGGCAAAAGAATTCTTAGCTGAAAAGTTTTTTGGAACATAATGAAGAAAGAAACTTTAGAGAATCAGAATTTTGATTTAGAGTCATAGGGAGGAAGCAGCTAGGGCATAGTGGATAGAGCACCAGCCCTGGAATCAGGAAGACCTGAGTTCAAGTCCAGCCTCAGATACTTAATAATTACCTAGCTGTGTGGCTTTGGGCAAACCACTTAACCCCATTGCCTTGCAACCCCCCCACCCAGTATAGAGTCATATAAACCAGGAACTAGGAAGATGTGAATTGGGTCACATTTAATCTGACTCAATATCAATTTATTTTTTAAAAAAGGGAGGAGAGAGAGATAATAAAAGCACTCATCTCACAAAGTTGTATCTGAAAACCTTAAGCTCTACATAAATATGAACATTTATTCCAATAACTCTTTGGGAAGTTGAATATCTAAAACTCCAAACACAATTTCTAATGGTAAGTAAGTTTTTCAAAAACCCCAAGGTTGTTACATTTCCAGATAAATTCAAAAACAATTATTAAAACCTCATGTAATATTGATTCATCAAAAAATTGAAAATAATAATAGTCCTATTTTAACTGCTGGGAAATAATTATATTTCTGAATTTAAAAATCTAAGATCCAAATATGTATGCCAACAATAAATTCCAACAAATCAGCTGCTTTGGGGTAGGAGATGGGATAGAGTAACATCTTAGGGAAATACTTTTACATTGGCCTTGGTAATTTATTAAATCTCCTTATTGTTATATATATATAGTATTTTACCTTTACAATATGATTGGTTTGTCTACTGAAAGAGTAAGAAAGTATATAGTTTAGTGATAAAAAAAATCAACTTGGAAAGAGTATGAGATAAATGTCCCTTTCTCATGAAAAAGATTAGGTCAGTATAATTGGTAAAATGAAAATTAACAAAACATCTACAATTCAGAAATAAAAAAAATGCTTTCAGATAGAAAGTAAGCATCTTGTTTGCCAAACAAACCAAAACTATGCTTTTTCATAAATACTAAGACTTAAATTACTTCATAAAAACATTTGGCATCATGGTCCTATTGTATCTGAATAATTTTATGACTGAATTTTATGACTCATCTTTTTTATTGTTTTTTTGAATTTTACAATTTTTGCCCCAATCTTACTTCCCTTCCCCCCACCCCCCCACAGAAGGCAGTTTGATAGGTTTTACATTGTTTCCATATGCCTCACCTTAAAGTGCACCATTTAATCCATTTTGAAATTCTTTTATGAATCAGTTTAGAAAAATGCAGGTTTAATTCACAGGATGTGACTTCAAGATGGTTGAGAGAAGCCAGGCACTGTGCTAAAGTCTCCTGCTTTCCCTTAGAACAAATATGAAACAAACCTCTTAACAGAAACCAAATCCACAGAATCCAGAGAAGAACAAAGAAGAAGAACACCTACCAACAAAGTCTGTCCCAGGGGAACATGGGTGAACTGGGGGGCAGAGAATGGAGAGCCAGCACAGGCTCAGTGGGGTGAGATCCAGGACTAACCTCAGAAAAGCCATGGAAGGTTTGGCTTTGTAACCAGGCAGGAGATTTCCAGTGGGTTTGGAAGGAGAGTTCTAGAACAACAGGCAGGAGAGCTCCAGTGGCAGCTAGGCATCAATCTGGTCAGTTCCACTGGCCTGGAATACCAGGGCCATGGCCTGCCCCATATCTTCAGTGGTGTCTCCTTGTTTCTAGTTGAGCCACCCCAACTATCCCTGTGAGGGAAAAGGACTCTTCCCAGAATAAACACAGTAACAACCTCCCTAGGCCCCAGGCTCAGGTATTGACAGCAGATTTCTCTCAGTACTGAGTAAATAATAAGATTAATTATATGGCCTGAAGACTCAGTCCACATTGTTCAAGGACAATTCAGAACTTGAGCAAAAACAATCAAGGTCACAGATACTCCAGGGAAAGTCTCTAGCACCCCCTACTAGCTGTCTCACTTGGAGTTACTAAGCCCAGTGAGCTGAGTCTTTAGGGTTTCAAAACCAATTATCTGTGAACCAGCCCCTCTCCTAACACAAGATACTAGAAAAATGAAGACAGGCCAGCCAAAATAGGGGCCCATTGATACTTGCCATGAAGAAAAAGACCCTAAATCTGAGATAGGTAGAACTGCTGAGGAGAGTTTGAATTTGTCTCTATCCCAGAAAGACATCTTAGAAAAGATTAGGAAGGAGTTTAAAAAATTGATTGGAAAAGTTGGGAAAAGAAACCCAAGAGAAAATTAAAACCTTGCAAGAGAAAACTAACACCTTGCAACAAGAAAAAAGTCCTTGGAAAATATAATTGGTAAAGTGGAAAAAGAAAATAATTCTCTCAAAGCCACAATTGGGAAAATGGAAAACTCATTCAAAAGGAGTTGTAAAAGGTAAATGCAGAATATTCTCCTCTAAAACAAAGAATGGGATCCTTGGAAACTAATGACTTTATGAGACAACAAGAATCTGTTAAACAAAACCAAAAAATTGAAAAAATAGATGCAAATACCTCATCGACAAAGCTACTGAGATAGATAATTGATCTAGGAGAGACAACTTAAGAATCATGGGACTTCTTGAACACAATGAGGATAAAAAAAAGCCTAGAACAATATTCCAG
Source organism: Macrotis lagotis (assembly GCF_037893015.1). Taxonomy (NCBI): domain Eukaryota; kingdom Metazoa; phylum Chordata; class Mammalia; order Peramelemorphia; family Peramelidae; genus Macrotis; species Macrotis lagotis. The sequence continues at coordinate 357,700,024 of NC_133666.1, forward strand.
GATCTTTTGAAGAAAAAAATTGTACTGACATCATCAAACCAGAGGGAAAAAATAGTTTTTGAAAGAATAAATCAATTGCCTCTTGAAAGGGATCCCAAAATGGAAACACCAAGGAATATTGTGGCCAAATTTCAGAACTATCAGATAAAAGAGAAAAATCCTCCTGGCAGCTAAAAAGAAACGATTTAGATACCAAGGAACCACAATAAATATTAAAGAGGACCTGACTGCATCAACATTAAGGGATCGAAGGGCCTGGAATATGATATTCTGAAGAGCAAGGGAACTTGGAATACAGCCCAGAATTCACTATTTGGGAAAACTGAGCCGTCTCTTCCAGAGGAAAAGATGGACAATTAATGAAATAGGAGACTTTCAACTTTTCTTGATGGAAAGACTAGAGCTAAATAGAAAATTTTGACTTCAAACGGGAGACTCAAGAGACAAATGAAAAGGGAAAATAGGGAAAAGAAGGGGAGAAGAACCAAGATGTTGACAGGAGAAGATCCTCTCTTAGGTATTCTCTCTCTCTCTCTCTCTCTCTCTCTCTCTCTCTCTCTCTCTCTCTCTAATATTTCAAAACCCATAAAGTAATGACTCTAAATAAATTTTTGAGAGACAAAGAGGGATCCAGTGAGGCAATTCTCCAGCCCAAGGCAACCTGGAAAATAGTGGAAAGGCTCTGCTCCATGAGGTTAGAGGGGCAGCCCACCAGAGTGAAGGATCTTCAGCTTCCTGGAGGAAGCCCCAGGGAACCTGGGAGCCTTGGCATCAGCAGGGACAGTTTCCTGACCTACACCTCAGGGAGCCCTGGGCACAACTTGGAAGATGGGGGTGGGGCTCTGCCAGAGCAAGTGTGTGAAGCTAGCCCTCAGGGCACTCAGTGAGCAGCAGCCATGGCAGCCTAGATCCAGGAACTGGAAACAGGTGGAGCTGGTAAGCAGGAGACTCCAGGCAGCTCAGCCTTGAGTACTCAACCTAGGTAGGGGAGTGGATAGAAACTTCATAGGTCTGTCCTCTGTACCTGGAACAGGACTCTGGGGCTCTGACCACATTCAGATCCTGATCACTGTCTAAGGGACCCAAAGAACAGCAGGAACCCTACCTCAGCCCCATGGCAGAGGGGTGCTCTTGTGGTAATTCACAGACCAGGAGGGAAGACAGAGCTTTACACAAGGAGATCTTTGTGGGGATATGTATTCCAAGAATACTCAAAAGCTCAGGAAGCACCCCAAAACCAGATACAGACTGGGCAAATGAATAAACCAGAAAAAAGAGAACACCATGGGAAATACATTATCTGTGATCCCAAGAAGGATCAAAATACTCAATCTGAAGATGAGAAAGTTCAGGCTCTTGCACCTTAAGACTGCATAAGAAATGGAAATTGGGCTCAGGCTATGTCAGATCTCAAAAAAGATTTTTGAAAATCAAGTGAGGGAGATAGAAGAAAAATTGAGAAAAGAAATGAGAGAGATGCAGGAAAAACTTGAAAAAGAAGCCAGCAGTTTAGTCAAGGAAATTCAAAAAATGTTGAAGAAAATATGATGTTAACAACCAGCTTAGGTTGAATGGATAAAACAATTCAAAAAGTTATTGAGGAGAAGAATGCATTATAAAGCAGAATTGGCCAGATGGAAAAAGAAATAAAGCTCTCTGAGGAAAACAAATTTTTCATATATACAATGGAACTGAAGGACAAGGAATCAAGACACAGTACTTCAAAACCAAAAGAATGAAAACTTAGACAAAAATGTGAAACATATCATTGAAAAAACAACTGATCTGGAAAACAGACTCGGGGTGGCTAGGTGGCACACTGGCCTTGGAGTCAGGAGTACCTGAGTTCAAATCTTGCCTCAGACACTTAATAATTACCTTGCCGTGTGGCCTTGGGCAAGCCACTTAACCCCGTTGCCTTGCAAAAACTAAAAAAAAAAAAAAACAGACTCAGAAAAGATAATGTAAAAATTATTGGGATACCTGAAAATCATAATGAGGAAAAGAGCCTTGACATCATTTTTAAAGAATTCCTAAAGGAAAATTGCCCAGATATCCTAGAAGCAGAAGGCAAAATAGAAATTGAGAGAATCCATCGATCTCCCCCATAAAGAGATCCAAAATAAAACCCAACCCCCAGGAATATTATAGCCAATTTCTAGAACTTCCAAGTCAAAGAGAATATATTACAAGTAGCCAGAAGGACACAATTAAAATATTGTGGAGCTGTAGTCAGGATCACACAGGATTTAGCAGCAACTACATTAAGGGCTCATAGGTCTTGGAATATAATATTCCAGAAGGCAAAAGAGCTCAGAATGCAAACAAGAATCAACTACTCAGCAAAACTGAATGTTCTCTTCCAGGGGAAAAGATGGACTTTCAATGAACCAGGGGAATTTCATATGTTCCTGTTGAAATGGCAAGAGCTGAACAGAAAGTTTAATCTACAAATACAGGACTCAGATGAAGCATAGAGAGTGAAGGAGAAGGGTAAAATATGAAGGACTTAATGATGATGAACTACCTGTATTCTTGCATAGAAAAATGATGCTAACATTACTCATGAGAAACTTCTCATTTAATAGAGCAGGTAGAAGGAGCTTTTATAGAGAGAGCTAAATTTGAAGATATAATATATTGTAAAAATGGAGTCAATGGCTAAAAGGGAAATATAATGGGAATAAGAGAAAGGAGAGACGGAATAGGCTAAGATATTTCATATAACAAGATATTCTTTTTATTTCAATGAGCTATTGCAATGATATGGAAGGCAGCAAGGCAAGGGGGGGATGAGGGAATCTTCCCTCTCATCAGAGCTGGCTAGGAGAGGAAAGAATGGCCACAGGGCCCGGAAGTTGCTGGGCCTAAAGGGGGATATGTGGGCTCAGGGCCTCTTGGCCCCAGGGCCGGGGATCTCTCTGCTGCAACACTCAGCTTCCCTACAGCACATTTAAGAAGAGGGACAGAGTGAAAGGAGAGAGAAAATATAGTGTATGGTAGTCAGGAAGTACGAATGGAGGGAGTTGCGATCAGCAATGGCAAGAATGGAAAAATATGGAAGTAGCTTTTGCGATGGACTAATAAAGAATGTGATCAGCCCACGACAGAGCTGGAGGTGTTGGAACACAGACTGAAGCACATTTGTTATTATTATTATTATTATTATTATTATTATTATTATTATTATTATCATTGTTATTGTTATTATTATTGTTATCATTACTGTTATTGTTGTTGTTGTTATTGTTATTATTGGGGGGGTTACAGGGAAAATGGAGTAAGGTGTCTTGTCTCAGGCCTCACAGCTGGGTGATTGTTGGGTGTCTGAGGCCAGATTTGGACCTGGGTGCTCTTAGCTCCAGGACCAGTGCTCTGTCCACTGGTCCACCTGGCCACCCCTACTATTATTATTATTATTATCATCATCATCATCATCATCATCATCATCATCATCATCATCATCATTATTGTTGTTGTATTTTGTTTTGTTTTATTTTTTAATTTAATTTAATTTTAATTTTTATTTTTGGTTCTTGCAGAGGAATGGGGTTGGGGTAGCTTGCTGAGGGTCACACAGCTGTGTGTTTGTTGGGTTTCTGGGGCCATATTTGGGCTTGGGTGCTCCTGGCTCCTGGGCTGGTGCTCCATTCACTGCACCACCTGACTGCCCCTATTATTATGGTTGTTATTATTTTATTTATTATTATTATTATTATTATTATTAATAGTAATAATTTAAATGTTTTTCTCCTTCCTTTACTTTATTGTTCATGAGGGTATATATATATATTTAGTGGGGGAGGTGGAATTATGTTACTCTCAATCAAGAATATTTTAGTAATGTATAAAAATATAATTTGTACAAAAAATAAGAATAAATAAACAAACAAAAATTCAAAAAAGTAAGAAGTATAAAAAAACGGAAAAGAAAAATGTTGCTATTCAATAAGATAAAGCTAGCTATATACTCACCTGGGAGAAAGATTCTCATAAATCATGACAATTGTAATCCTATTAGAGAGGATATACTTAGCCAGAAATAATGGACACTCATGACTGGTGTATGACTCAGAATGATTTTTTAAAAATCTCCTTAAAAGGGGGGAGGGGTAATAAACATATAGGAGGATGGAGTAGATTGAGTGGGATAAATCACATTACATGAAGTGGTACAAAGGACCTATTGCAATAGAGAGGAAGAAAGGAAGATATGAAAACCACCTGAATCTTGCTCTCATCAGATCTGACTCAAAGAAGGATTAACATATACACACTCAGTTAAGAATCTTATTTACCTTTCAAATATTGAAAGGGAGAAGGGGGGAGGAAAAGGGGAACTAACAGAAGGAATGGAAGTAAGAAAGGGCAAAGGGAAATGGGGGAAATTTGGTAGGAGGATGGATATGGATAACATGAAAAAGGGGGGAAATACAGAGTTAAGATAACATGGAGAGAAATAGAGTTTTTTTTAACTTTGAATGTGAATGGGATGAACTCTCCCATAAAATTTAAGTGAATAGCAGGCTGGATTAAAAATCAGAATCCTACAATATGCTGCTTACAAGAAATTCATTTGGAAGGGAGAGATGCATACAGAGTAAAGGCAAAAGGTTGGAGCAAAATATATTTTGCTTCAGGCAAAGTGAAAAAGGCAAGGGTAGGAGTCCTTATCTCAGAGAAAGTAGCTGTTAAAATAGATCTCATTAAAAGAGATAATGAGATAGATCTCATTAAAAGAGTTAAAAGGTACCATAGGCAATGAAGAAATTTTGATTTCAATATGTATGCACCAAGTGGTATAGCATTCAAATTCTTAGAGGAGAGCCAGAATGAGTTACAGGAAGCTATAAATAGCAAAACTACTGGTGGGAGATCTCAATATCCCTCCCTCAGATTTATATAAATTAAACCATAAAATAAGCAAGAAGATCATTCAGGAGACAAATAGAATGTTAGAAAACCTAAACATGATAGACCTTTTGAGACGACTGAATGGAGATAGAAAGGAATATTGTTAAGTTCCCCTAAGTTCCATCAGGGGATTCATTCAGTTCAGGAGAGAAAAGAAACATGTGTACACTTGGGTGGGGATGCTAGCAGGACAAATAGCAGACCCATTTATTAGTAGGATCAAACAGTTCTTTATAGCAGAAAACCACAAAATTAGCATACAGGATAAAACTAATGATGTAACTCTAATTTGGGCAAGATGTATCCTGGCAGGATGTACCTCAGGTCAAGAAGTTTGGGAACAGGGCTATCAACACGTGAGACCATGAATGACACAGTTATGTTATCAAATCAGAGTTCCATGGAAAGCCTTCAGCTCGAAGGTCACCAGAGCATAGGTTTTTAGTAATAACTGACATTCTAACCCAAATTCACTATAGCAGCTCTCAACACTTCCCCCTTTTCTGTTTACACCACAAGATCACAATTGCCCAACCTGATATTCTTCCTGGATTACACAATTATGAATTCTTGTGATAGCAAGTAACTTTGGTTACAGAAGAAATTATTTTGATTAAACTTGCAAAAGAGCAAAGAAGAAACATCAAGAGAATCAATATAATACATAATTGTGTAATAGTCTGGGTTGAATGCCTGAAAAGGATAGGATGCTGAAACCATTTAATTATCTTATTAGCTGTCTTTTCAGGAATCATGTCTCACTGGGTGGCTTCCTAGATGTCTTTAGCCAACTTATTTAAATCATCAATACCCAAACATGTAGTATAATTCCAAAACAATCCATTAAGGTGATTCCTAACTTTATTCCATTACCATGGAGTATCATTATACTCCAGGCTGTTCATAGAAATTTGAATATAGCCATATTCACTACTAAGTATCACATAAATTCTACCATACCCAAGTCATCTCCTATAGAAACTACATCTTTTTCAAACTTTCTAATATTAGCAAAACTTGTTTATCCATATCAGCCTATTTTGGGAAACTCAAACTAATATTTTTATTAAAGTTCCTCTAAATAATGTGCTTGAACTTACTTTATTTTGAACATTAGATATAGCTAGACCAGTGATACAGATAAGTCTATAAGAGATACAAGCATAACAATTACAACTAAAAAAACAACAAATGCATCCCTTAAACCTTCCAAATGGGAACTTTTCCTGTCATTGAATTAATTCACTCAAAACATGATCAGCACTGAATTGGGACCATCCTTTGGTTTTTAATATCTTGAATGTGAAATCCATACTCTTACTTAGAGCAAAGATAATTTTTTAAAATGAGGGGCAAACAACAAATGATCAATGTCATAATTACAACAAAGCTGCAAACAGAAATCATACCATGTAAATTTGTGCCAATTACAGGTGGAGAAGACAACCAATTAAATAATTTCTTGTTCAAATCTATATGTTCTTCCCTTACACAAATTGTTCATTAAAGAAGTTTGTAATGCATTAATCAAATGATATTTTTATTGTCTTCATCTGAGTCTTAAATGATTCAGTAATATTTTCTGATCATTCTTAAATATATTTTGCTTCTATCTTTTCTTTATTCCTCACTTCTTTACATACACATACTCAAATGTTTCAATTGTAACAGTTAAGATCATTTCCCCTCTTTTTCTCAGTAATTATCATAAATTCCTCTGTATTTAAACCAGAAAAATTATACCTAACTTCTCAGCATCTCTTCTTTGATATTTCCAATAATAACTTTGTTATATCCCAAATAATTTTCACTTTCCCCTATCAAAACAACTTCAGGCATATTTTTCTCTCCATAGTGTAGTTTTGAATATAAATCCAATATTCAGTTCCTTTTGCAGTCCCCAAATTGTTCATAATTAATATAACCATCACAAGTTGTCCTATAAGTCCATAATGTGCATTCCTATTGTGTAGACTCTCTTTCCTTCTCCTCTTATGCATTATTTTTTGATTTCTTGAAGTGTAAGTTATTCATTTTCTGTATTACTTGATCATCTGGTATACATGATCTGATGTGCCTTTTTGACATCTAGACAGTTTCTCCATCTGTAGACAAGACAGAAGCATACCGTCAACTCCAGGTTAGTAATTGATCAAATCCTTTCCAATGTCGATCTTTTGTATCCTTCCACATTAATCTATGAGTACTCTTTAGGGGTATTTATTATGTTATCTATGATAATTTTGTTACCAAAGTGTTTTTTCAGCCAGAGTTTTATTCTTATCATCCAAAGTCAAATAATTAATGAATACAAAGCTTTATTTAGGTGTGCCTAGTATCTGCTCCCCCACACCTTCCCTTTTCGGCTTATGTAGGAACATTTTTAATTAACTGTTCTTTCACTCAACTATAGCTTGATCCGTGGTATTATAATGAATGTTTGTAATATTTTTTTATATTGTAAAATAGACAGAATTGTTTAAATACCATAGAAGAATATCCAGGGGCATTATCTGTTTATATAGATTATGATATCCATGTAAAACAATGGAATAAATGATCAATCACACCTTGAGTAGCCTCTGACCTTTTTTCTATTGCCAGAATATATGATGTAAATGTAACATGAATAGGTTTCATTTTACAAAAGGTGCATAGTGAATCATATCCATCTGTCACAACTCATTAGGAGCCTGGCCTCTAGGATTCTTAAAAAATAATTTGGAGGATAGGTAAATATCCCTTTGTGGACAGGATTTTACGATATTCCTAGTTTGTTCCCTGGTAATTTTAAATTCTTTCCTTTAGTAAACAGGCACTCTGATGAAATTTTTTGTTAGACTGTTTAGTTTCCTCTTCTACTAAGTTTATAAGAAGTGGAAGGGATAAGTCAATACAAATGAATTTTATCTATATCTAATAATTTCTAGTAATTCTTTAAAGAGTTGATAATCTACTACATCAGTGCTATGATTAATAAAGTCTGTTTCTATGCATCTGATGGCACGATAATCATACTTATATCTGTAAAAATATTAAGGAGTTGTTGCCATTCTCTTAATACTAATAATATAGCAAATATTTCATTCTTTTGTGTTGAAATAAAAGGATTATATAATTTCTTTCCTATTATTTCAATATTCCTGGACCTACAGCTTTAGAATAAGGTCCATCATATTGTTTAAAAATATCAGGGAGCCCAGAGGGTTAAAACTTCTGATATTTCCCTCATTATTTCTACCAATCAATCAATTAATTCTAGGCTTAGATATCCCTCAGCTTAATTGGAATGTATCATGTCCCCATTCTTCAAATAGAGTAAACCAAATAATTTCTTTTTTAAGGGGAAAGTCCTAAGTCTATTCTGGGGAGGGGGAGGAGGAATCTTCAGTTTTTTTAACTCCTCACTTGATCCATAATTTTCTGTAATAACTAACATTCTCAGAATCTATATTGATAAACTCCTGAACCTATAATGCTATGATATTATTCTGGTAAAAGATGAACTATTTAGTTTTCCCTTATTTCTTTTACTTATTTACTTTGGATGCTATTTAGTACCCAAATTATATTCTTTAGAATTAACCTGACTCTCTTATCTTTTTGGAATATACTTCCCCAAAATTTTCTCTAATTCAAAACAGTGTTTTATGATTCTTAAATATTGCATATTTGGAATATATGCCGTCTCTTTCCTAATTTCTTTAATTCCAATAATATTTCTTTTTTTAACTCTTGTTTATCCAAATCTTCATGAACTAATTCTCTCTCTCTCTCTCTCTCTCTCTCTCTCTCGCTAGTCCATATTCAAGAAATATTCTTATTCCTAAACTTCAAGGTTGAGAGATTGGAGCCAGAATTCTAAAAGAGGCAAGCCACGGAGAGAGAGAGGAAATGGGGGAAACATTCTGGCAGAATCACAGTGAAGAAGCAGGGAAGAGGAAAAGTCAACATCATTTTATCATATTAATATTCATTTATCTGTTCACACACTGTTCTCCAATCATGTACATTCAATGTACCTTCTAAGGTCAGTTCTCCTTTCCTTGGGACCCATGGAGAACATCATAAACATTCTGTAAAGACCTATCTATTTGGGGTTTTTTTAGGTTTTTGCAAGGCAAATGGGGTTAAGTGGCTTGCCAAAGGCCACACAGCTATGTAATTATTAAATGTCTGAGACCGGATTTGAACCCAGGTACTCCTGACTCTAGGGCCGGTGCTTTATCCACTGTGCCACCTAGCCACCCTTATCTATTTTGTTTTTGATAATTTCTAAGCTCTTCTCTTTAGCCAGTTTCTCCAAAATATTTACATCTTGCTTTTTAGTTCTATAAAAAGTTTGCCCCTTATTACGCCCTCTGTACCTGCTTGGAAAATAAAAGTAAAAAGCTTCTGCTGCAAAATGGCTATCCTCAAGACTTCCCCTACCTTAAATCCCAGGATTATTCACAGCCTTACTAGGGGGTTTTCTTCTCCTGAAGGACTATCTCAACCTCCGGACAGTTTGAAGTCCTGTGTGTCTGCCCCATGTAAGGGCACCAAATATTGATTTCCCCTGGCTACCAGGAGGTTCATTCAACTCAGGAGAGAAAAAGGAGAATGCATAAACTTGGATGGGGTTGCTAGCAGGACAACTAGCAGAGCCGTTTATTCAAAGTATCAAACAGTTCTTAGAGCAGAAAACCACAAAATTAGCATACTGGATAAAAACAATGATATAACTCTAAGTTGGGCAGAATGTATCCCAGAGGGATGTAACCCATGTCAAGAAGTTCATGAACAGGGTTATCAACAAATGAGGCCACAAATAATGCAGTGGTTTTATCAAATCAGTTTCATGGAAAGCCTTCAGTTCGAGGATCACCAGAGCTTAGGTTTTTTAGTCATAATTGACCTTCTAACCCAAATTCACTTGAGTGGCTCTCAACAGAATATACTTTTTTTTTTCCTGCAGTACATGGCACTTATACAAAAATTGACCATGGACTGGGGCATAAAACCTTTATAATCAAAAGCAGAAAGGCAGAAATAGTGAATACTTCCTTGTCAGAACATAATGCAATAACAATCACATGCAATAATGGGCCATGGAGAGACAGACCTAAAACTAATTGAAAACTAACTAACCTAATTTTAAATAATGAGTGGATCAATAAACAAATTTAGAAAGGATTAATGATTTCATCCTTGATAATGACAATAAGGAGACAACACACTAAAACTTTTGGGATACAGCCAAGGCACTTTTTATGGGATATATTATATCTTGAACTGCTTACATGAATATAATAGAGAAAGAGGAAATCAATGAACTAAGCATGCAACTAAAAAATAGAGAAAGAACAAATAAAAAATCCCCAATTTAACACCGAATTAGAAATTCTAAAAATTAAAGAAGAAATTAATAGAATTGAAAGCAAGAAAACGATTGAAATAATAAATAAGAACCAAGAGATGGTTTTATGAAAAAAATAACAAAAATTGATAAACTTTTGGTTAATTTGATTAAAAACAGAAGAAAACTAAATTACTAGTATTTAAAAAAAGTGACTCACCACCAATGAAGAAATTAAAATAATAATTTTGAATTACTTGGCCCATCTGTTTGCCAAGAAACTTGATAACCTTTATGAAATGAATGAATATTTATGAGAATATAAGTAAACCAGGTTAAATGAAGAGGAAATTAAATACTGAAATAACTCTGTCTCAGAAAAAGAAATTCAACAAACTATCATTGAACTCCCCAAGAGAAAATCTCCAGGGACAGAAGGATTGACAAGTGAATTCTATCAAGCATTTAAGGAACAATTGGTTCCAGTTCTATATAAATTCTTTGGAAAAATATTTTAAGACAGAACTCTGATTAACTTCTTCTATCCATTATGGTGTTGATACCTAAACCAGGAAGACTCAAAACAGAGAAAGAAAATTATAGACCCTAATGAATATGGATGCAAAAATCTTATATGAAATTTTAGCAAAGAAATTACAGCAAGTTATCACTAGGATAATGCAATATGACCAACTAGGATTTATCACAGGAATACAGGGTTGGTTCAACATTAGGAAAACTGTTAGTATAATTGGCTACATCAATAACAAATGTAACAGAAATCATATGATTGTATCAATAGATGTTGCCAAAGCCTTCGACAAAATACAACACCTATTTCTACTAAAATTATTAGAGAGAGTAGGAATAAATGGATTGTTCCTTAAAATTATTAGCAGTATCTATCTGAAACCATCAACAATCATTATATGCTATTGGGACAAGCCAGAAGCATTTCCAATTAGATCAGGGGTGAAACAAGGATGCCCATTATCACCACTATTATTCAATATTGTACTAGAAATGATAGCTTTAACAATAAGAGAAGAAAAAGAAATTGAAGGAATTAGAATTGGGAAGGAAGAAACAAAACTCTCACTCTTCGTAAGATGATATGATCCATACCTAGAGAATCCTAAAAAAAAAAAATCATCTAAAATTACCAGAAACAATTAGTCTTTTTAGTAGTTGCTGGATATAACATAAATCTTAAATCCACAGCATTACTAAATATTAATAGCAAGATACAGCAACAAGGGTTAGAAAGAAAAACTCCATTTAAACTAACTTCAGACAATGTAAAATTCTTGGGAGTCTACCTGCCAAGGAAGACTGAGAAATCGTATGAAAACTACTATAAAACACTTTTCACACAGATAAAATCAGATTTAAATAACTCTGCAAATATGAGCTGCTCATGGATAACCTGAACTATTATGAAAATGATAATTCCACCTAATTAATCTACTTATTTAGAGCCTTACCAATCAAACTTCCAAAAATTACTTTAATGAGCTAGAAACAATTGTAACTAAATTCATATAGAGAAACAAGAGTCAAGAATATCTTGGGATTTAATGAAAAAATGCAATAGATGGTGCCTTCCCCTTACCATATTTAAAATTATATAATAAAGCATCAGTCATCAAAACAGTCTGGCATTTTCTAAGAAATAAAGTAGTGGATCAGTGGAATAGAATAAGTGAAAAAAGAAGAAAACAGGAAACAATTATAGTAATCTGTTGTTTGTTAAACTCAAAGATTCCACCTTCTTTGATAAAAAATTCTTGGAATATTGGAAGTTAGTATAGGAAAAACTAGGATTACACCAACCTCTCACACCCACTACCAAGATAAGATCAAAATAGGTACAGGATTTAGTCATAAAAAATAATACTATAAGCAAACTAATGGATCAAGGAGTAGTTTACCTGTCAGATCTATGGAAAGGGTAGGAGTTTATGACCAAGGAAGAGATGGAGAATATCATTAAAAACAAACTAGATAATTTTGATTACATTAAATTAAAAAGTTTTTTCACAGACAAAACCACTGTATCCAAGATCAGAAGAAATGTAGTAAATTGGGGAACAATTTTTACAACTAGTATTTCTGTCAAAAGATTCATTTCTAAAATATATAGAGAATTGAGTAAAATTTATAAAAGCAAAAACAAGCCATTCCCCAATTGACAAATGATGAAGGGATATACAAAGGCAATTTTACAGATGAGGAAATAAAAACTATCCATAGTAATATGAAAAATTGTTCTAAATCATTAGTGATTAGTTAAATGCAAATTAAAGCTGCTCTGATGTACCCTCTTATAGGTATCAGTTTGGTCAATATGACCAGAAATGACAATGTTCAATGCTAGAAGGGATGTGGGAAATCTGGGACGCTAATAACATTTTTGGTGGAGTTGTGAACTCATCCTACCATTCTGAAGAGCAATCTGAAATTATGCCCAAAAGATAATAAAAATGTGCATACCCTTTTGTCCAGCAGTACTACTACAAATGGGTCTATACCATAAAGAGAACTTGAAAAAGGTTAAAAAAATATCACTTGTACAAAAATATTCATAGCAGCCCTGCTTGTGTAGCAAAGAATTGGAAATCGAGTCAATGTCCATCAATTGAAGAATGGCTGAACAAACTGTGGTATATGTATGTTATGGAATGCTATTGTTTTATTAGAAACTGAGAGGAATGGGCTTTTAGAAAAGCCTAGAGAGACTTACATGAACTGATATTGAGTGAGATGAGAAGAACCAGAAGAACATTGAATTAGAGCACCTGCAATGGAGAATACCATCCCTATAAATAAAAAGAATTGTAAAGTTTAAACAAAGACCAAAATCTATTATCTTTATTTTGCTATCTCTAATATTTTTTTTTTTGCTTCTCAAGGATATGATTTCTCTCCCAACATCTCAATCAATGTATAATATGGAAACAATGCAAAGATTATCAGACTGCCTTCTGTGGAGGGAGGAGTGGAGGGAAGGGAAGGTGAAGGAAATATTGTAAAATTCTTAAGCTTACAGAAAATGATAGGTAGAAACTACTATTGCATATAATTGGAAATGAAATATTAATAAAATAAAAAATTAATCACAGGATGTGACTTCATTTTGAGATCTAGAAAGGAGATGTAATTATTATTATAATGGCTATTCTTCACTTTTGAAGTACCTGACATCAGGGAGGTGATGCCATGACACAACCACATGAATTTAATTTAAGTGAATGGGTGCTCACTGCTATCACTTTCTCCTCCAGAACTAGTTGGGTCCATCAGTCAGATATGATCAGGATGACTGGAAATTTCCCTGGATGACAGGCAATCAGGCTTATGTGACTTTCTCAAAGTCACACAGCTAATAAACGTCAGGTGTCTGAGGTTGGATTTGAAGTTATTTCCTGACTCCAAGGCCAGTGCTCGATCTACTGTGACACCTAACTGTCCCTTGTGTTCTCAAAATATCTAATCCCAGATCAAGAGTACTTAAGTGACTTGTCTTACTGATGAAAACGGGGTTAAATCTATATCTACTGAAATTTCTAGAACACCTTGAATCTATCTTATACTTTGTGAATTTTGGAACTATCATTGAGAAGAAAACACTAAATTAACACCCAAAGAACATTCCAAAAATTAAAATGAAATTTTCTTCTAATTCCCTAAATTTAAAATACAATTTTCTATATCTTAGACACTTATAGCACACATTCTAAATTAGCTTTTTAGAAAAAATTATTAACATTTTTTCTTAGTAATTGATTGAAATTTTAGCCCTATAGCTTTGTTTCAATTAAAATAAACATATTCTAATCACTATTAAAGATAAACAGATAGGAAATGATTAGCCTTTATTATGAATTATAGTGAAGAAATTAAATTTGCCTGCCAAACAGTAAGTTCTACAAATAATATTAATTTATATTTCAATATCATAGAATTTTTGATATAATAGAATTTGGAGATTCTAAAATTATGTTTTTTATAAACATTGTTTTAAGCATATTATACAGCACAAGTTAGTCATTTTAATTACTCAATTGTAGAATCGCAACTTTTGCGATATTTTCCTCAGGGAAAATTCCTTTTTGGCTATTTTTAAAAGATTTTTCTTCATGTTTGTCTCCCAACAGGTGCTTATATAAATATAAAGTCTCCACTTCCAAGAGCATAAAGTGTATAAGTATGTATTATTATATTAAAATATTTGCTAGTCAAAAAAGAAAATGGTAAAGAAAACTTTGATTTAACAAAAACTCAAAATTCAGGCTAAAATATTTTAAGGAGAAATCAAATATTAAGATGGCACTGTTGAGGATTGTAAAATGGTTTGTATCAAGGTATTATAATCATTCAGTTCTTTAAATATATGCTTTTGAGATCAAAACTCACAGAATGATGTCACTTAAGCCTTGTAATGTAATGAATACGGATGCAAAAATCTTATATGAAATCTTAGTAAAGAGATTACAGCAAGTTTTCACTAGGATAATGCAACATGACCAACCAGGATTTATCCCAGGAATGCAAAAGAGAATTGGTGAGTTTTATTTTTTAATATCAAGGGAAAAATTTCTGAGTGCATGAATTGTACACTAGTTTGAACCATTAAAAAAGAGAGGAAGTAACCTTAATGGAATGGTCCAGAATTGGTAGGAAAGGAAAATTCAGTAAAAGGAGTTGAAAAAGTCAGCACTAACATGCTATGTGAAAAAACTAGAAGCAGGAAAGCAGATTATTTGGGAAAAGGCTGTTTCTCATCAGAAGACAGATTTAGTCTCTGTACACTGAGGGGAGAAATTACTGCAGAGCAGGGACTAATTTTTCTCAACAATATCAGTAAACACTCCTGACTAACTGCCATCACAAAAAAAAAACCCTGAGTTCAGCAACATCTGCATATCCTATTTTCTGACCTGTTCTCATGGATTTGCTAACAGGAAGAACCCCATATGTATAAGAGATTAACCATTTCCAAAAGCTATCCACCATCTACCTACAGATCCTGCTTCCTGACCAATGTTCATGAACTTCTAATAGGAACAACACCTATGTAGAAGAGACTAACCATTTCTACAATCTGCCACTCAGGACAGGCAAGCCACTCCAGCTAAAACAGTGAAACAAGAGGTAGCAAGTGTCATGTTAATCTATCACTACTACCTTCACCAAATCTCCTCTCATACCCGAATGAAGACATCCCAAGATCCTGAATCGAAGAGCACTTAAAATAGTACAGTACCTGCAGTCATCATCTCATAAAGCAATCCTTGTGGAGATACATGCAACTTGACAACAATTCCTACAATTGTTATAGCCAGCCATATCTATTGAAAATTCTCTCCCCACATGGAAGTTCTAGTTACCAAAGTCCTTGTGACACATTCCAATGGATCAACATCATGAATTGAAGATTTTTTCAGTGAAAAGGACATTAATGAAGAAACATGATCATTTGTTTTGCTTCTCTACACTAAGGAACCTAGGACTTTTCCATGTTACTCATTAGTTTAAACTATTCCTGTTTGCTCTCACCCCTATTAGAATATTACTTCCTTGAGAGCAGGAACTTTTACTTTGCTATGTGTATCCCCAGGATTTGGCATAGTGTTTGAAAATGTTAAGCACTTAATAGCTCCTTTCCTTTCTCCTTGTTCCCTTCCTTCCTTCCTTCCTTCCTTCCTATCCAGTGTATGAGAGAGATGAAGTCTCTCAAAGTTATCATTTTTTTTTGCTGATCTTGCTGGTTTGAAGGATAAAAGTAGAAAAATTAAAGACACAATTTGCAGTTGATTTATTCTTGGATCAACTAAATTCTAGCTGCCAGAATGATGTGGAAGATTTTTCTCAGTTGATATTTTATTTTATTTTTCCAATTGTACATTGTGAAAGTTTTTCAACATTCTTCCACTTGCATAGCATATTTTAAAATTATATCATTTCTTTCCATCCTGCCTTCCCACTCCCCCTTCCCTCAGTAGGGAATAGTCTGATATAGTCTGCATATTTTCTATATGGTGAATTAGGATTAAGGGAAATCAAAGAAAATCATGAGATAGAAAACAAAAACATAAGAAAAAATTTAAAAAGTAAATATATAATTTTATTAATTTTAATTTTAATTTTTTCTCTCCCCTTTATTTTATCATTCTTGTGAGTCTATATTTTTTTTTGTGGGGGGAGGGTGTGTTATGTTTACTCTTTAACAAGAATATTTTAGTAAATAAAAATATTTGTACAAAATAAGAATAAATAAATAAATGGGAAAAAAGTAAATATAGTGATCATTCAAACTCTGTTTTGTTTTGTTTTGAATTGTTTTACTTCCTTTGGATATGAATAGTATTGTCCATAACATGTCCCCTAGTATTGTCCTAGCTATCTGAACTGCTGAGAGCAGCTGCATCCATCAAGGTTAATCAATACACAATTTTGCTGTTAATGTGTATAATGTTCTCTTGGTTCAGCTACATTTGCTCAGCATCAATTCCTATAATTCACCCCATGATTCTCTAGAGTTCAACTATTAACAATTTCTTATAGAAAACTAGTAATCCATAATATTCATATACCACAACTTCTTCAGTTATTTATCAATTGATGGACATCCCCTCAGCTTCCAATACTTGCCATTACAAAAATGGGCTCGTATGCCTATATTGAAACCTGTAGCACTTTTCCCATTTTTTTGCAAGGCAATGGGGTTCAGTGGCTTGCTCAAGGTCACACAGCTAGGTAATTATTAAGTGTCTGAGGCCAGATTTGAACTCAGGTACTCCTGACTCCAGGGCCAGTGCTCTATGCACTGCGCCACCAAGCTGCCCCACTTTTCTCCTTTTTTAAAATGATTTCTTCTGGCTATAGACCTAGTATTGGTAATGCTGGGTAAAAGGTTATGAACAATGTTATTGATTTTGGGGCATAGTTCCATACTACTCTTCAGAATGTTTGGATCAGTTGACATTTCTACCAGCTATCATTAATGTACCAATCCTCCCACAACCAATCCAACATTGACCATTTTCCCCTTATAGACAATCTGATAAATGTGAGGTGATATCTAATAGTTGTTTTCATTTACAATTAACTAATCAGTAATGATTTGGGGAACTTTTCATATGATTATATAAAGTTTTCATTTCTTTAGTACAAAAGTATTCATATCCTTTGACAATTCATCAATTGGGGACTGACTTATAAACTTATAAAGATGCAATTCTCTATATATTTTAGAAATTATACCTTTATCAGAATTCCTAGCTGTGAAAATTGTTTTCCAGCTTTCTGTTTTCCATTTTATTTTGTTAGTATTCATTTTATATGTGTAAAACCTTTTTAATTCAATGTTGCCAAAAATCATCCATTTTGAAATTTACAATGTATTCCATTTCTTTCTTGGTTAATATTTTCCCCCATCCCATATATCTGAGAGCTAGAATATTTCTTTTTTTAAAAATTATGCAAATATTGTATTTGTTTTTTAAATGTATACAAGAGTAGTTTCTACCTATAATTTTCATAAGCTTTTGAATTTTACAATTCTCCCCCATACAAGGCAATTTAATGATCTTTAGATTGTTTCCATGGTATGCAATGGTAAAAATTGAATGTGCTGAGAGGAAAGAACACATCCTTTAGGAAAAAATAAAATATTAGAGATAGCAAAATTATGTAGTACATAAGACAAAAAAATTGAAGGTAATAGCCTTTGGTCTTTATTTAAACTCTGCAGTTCTTTCTCTGGATCAGATGGTATTCTCCATCACAGATAACCTAAAATAGTGCCTGATTAGTGCACTGATGGAATGAGCAGGTCCATTAATTTTGATCATCTCCCCCCATATTTCTCTTAGGGTATGCTCATCTCTCTCAGCATCAGTTCATGCTATTTTTCCAAGATTCAATGAAATCCAATCCAATCTGATTTCTAATAGAACAATAACATTCCATAACATACATGCATATACAACAATTTGTTCAGTCATTTCCCAATTCTTGGACATCCTTTGGATTTCCAGTTATTTACCACCATAAACAGAACTGCTATGAATATTTTTGTACCACTGATATCTTTGGCCTTTTTCAGGATCTCATCAGGGTATAGACCCAGTGGTGGTATTTTTGGATCAAAGAGTATGCATATTTTATTGCCATTTGGGAATAATTTCAAATTGCTCTCCAGAAAGTTTATATATCAGTTCACAGCTCCACCAATAATGCATTAGTGTCACAGATTTCCCACATCCCTTCCAGCATCGATCATTGTCCTTTCTGATCATATTGCTCAATCTGAGAGGTGTAAGGTAGTACCTCAGAGATGGTTTAATAAGTAATTCTCTAATCAGTAATAATTTAGAGCAATTTTTTGTATGAACATAGATAGCTTAGATTTCCTCCTGCAAATTGCCTTTGCATATTCTTTGACTATCTGTCAATTGGGGAATGGCTTATTTTTTGTTTGTTTCTTTTGTTCTCTAATAAATTTGATTCAATTATCTATATATTTTAGATATGAGTCTTTTAACAGAAGCACTGGTTGTAAAAATTGTTTCCCAATTTAATACATTTCTTTTGATCTTGGTTACAGTGGTTTTGTTTGTGCAAAAGCTTTTAGTTTAATGTAATCAAAATTATTCATTTTGTTTTTAATGGTGTTTTCTATTTCTTCCCTGGTCATAAACTGCTCGCCTTTTCATAGAATGACAGGTAAACTTTTCCTTGCTCTCCTAGTTTGCATATAATATTGTCTATTATGTATAAATCTTCCACTCTTTTTGATCTTATCTTGGTATAGGGTATGAGATGTTGGTTTAATCCAAGTTTTTTCCCATATTACCTTTCAATTTTCCCAACAGTTTTTATTAAAGAGTGAGTTCTTATCCCAGAATCTGGAGTCTTTGGATTTATCAAACAGCAGATTACTATAATGATTTCTTGTAGTCTTTTTTGTACCTAGTCTATTCTTCTGATCTTCCACTCTATTTCTTATCTGGACAATTTTGATGACTTATGATTTATAATATAATTATAGATAAATTAAGGCCAAGCCACCTTCTTTTGTACTTTTTTCTAGTTCATTAAAGTAATTTTTTGAAGACTGATAGGTATGGCATTAAATAAGTAGTTTAATTTAGGTAGAATTGTCACTTACATTAGTTCAGCCTATCCAAGAGCAGTTGATATTTGCTTAGTTATTTAAATCTGATTTTGTGTAAAAATTGTTTTATAGTTGTTTTCTTAGAGTTTCTGAGTCTCCTTTGGCAGCTTGATTCACAAGTATTTTATATTGTCCAAAGTTATTTTGAATGAGATTTCTCTATCTAGCTCTTGCTGCTGAATCTTGCTAGTAATCTATAAAATTGCTGAGGATTTATGTAGAGTTATTTATATCCTGTTACTTTGGTAAAGTTGCTAATTGTTTCTAGTAGATTTTAGATGATCTTTAGGATCTCTAGGTATTCAATCATTTCATCAATAAAGAGGGAGAGTTTTATTTTGTCCTTCTCAATTTTGCTTTTCTTCTCTTATTACTGAAACTAACATTTCTAATACAATATTAAATAGTAATGGTGATAATGGGCAACCTTTCTTCACCCCTGATCTTATTGGAATTGTCTCTGGCTTATGCCCATTGCATATAATGATTATGGATGGTTTCAGAAAGATACTGCTTATTATTCTAAGGAACAATCTATTTCTTCCTATGATCTCTAGTATTTTTAGTAGGAACACGTGATGTATTTTGTCAAAGGCTTTTTCAGATTCTATAGAGATTTCTTTTATGATGTCTTTTAGGTTTGTTATTGATATAGTCAATGATGTTAACAGTTTTCCAATATAAAACCAACCCTGCATTCCAGGACTGCTTGGTAATATTGTATTAACAAAGTGATAACTTGATGTAATTGCTTTGATAAGTATTTATTTAGATTTTTACATCCACATTGATTAGGGAAATTGGTTTATAATTTTCTTTGTCTGTTTTGACTCTTCCTAGGTATCAGTATTATATTCGTGTCATAGAAGGAATTAAGCAGAGTTCTCTCTTCACCTATTTTTCCAAAGAGTTTATATATAACTGGAACCAATTGTTCCTTAAATGTTTCTGAATTCATCTGGCCCTGAAGATATTTTTCTTAGGGCTTCTTGAATTTCTTTCTCTGAGCTAGGGATATTTAGGTATTTAATTTCCTCTTCCTTTAACTTGGGCAACTTATATTTTTGTAAATATTGATCTATTTCATTTAGAGTATCAAATTAATTGGCATACAGTTGTGCAAAATTGCCCCTGAATTCATTAATTTTCACCTTTTCATTTATGATATTAGTAAGTTGGTTTTCTTCTTTCTTTTTTCTAAACAAATTAACCAAAATTGTATGCCTTTTATTGTTTTTTTCCATAAAACCAATACTTAGTTTTTTTTATTAGTTCAATAGTGTTCTTGCTTACAATTTTATTAATTTTTAGAATTTCTAATTTGGCATTTAATTGGGGTTCTTAATTTGTTCGCTTTGTAATTTTTGGTAGCATGCTTAACTCATTGATTTCTTTTTTCTTGGTTTTATTCATGTAAGCATGTGGAGATATACTATATTCCCTAATAACTCCTTTGACTGTATCCCATAAATTTTGGTATTTGTCTCATTATTGTAATTATCTAGGATGAAATTGTTATTTCTCACTATAATTTACTGTTTGATCCATGCATTGTTTAAAATGAAGTTATTTAGTTTCCAATTAGTTTTAAGTATATCTCTCCCTGGCCATTTATTGCATGTCATTTTTATTGCCTTATGGACTGAGAAGGAAGTATTCACTATTTATGCATTTCTACATTTGATTATGGGGTTTTTATGTCCCAGTACATGGTCAATTTTTGTGCAGATGTCACCTATATCCATTCAGCTTTTTCCAAAGGTGTATCATATCTAGATTTTATAATGGTCAAATTATCTCCTTAGCTTACTTGTTATTTATTTTATGGTTAGATTTATCTAATTCTGAGAGAGGGAGTTTGAGATCTCCCATAAGTAAGATTTTTTCTGTCTATGTCTTCCTGTAACTCATTCAGCTTCTCCTCTAAGAATGTGGATTCTTTATTGCTCAGTGTATTCACATTTAGTATTGAAATTGCTTCATTGTCTATGGTAGCTTTTAGGAAGGTATAGTTTCCTTCCTTATTGATTTTAATATGATCTATTTTTGCAGCTACTTTGAGATAAAAATTGTTACCACTGTCTCTTCCATTTCAGCTGAAGCATAATATATTCTGCTCCAAACTTTTAACTTTACCCAGTATGTATCTATACTTCAAGTGAGTTTCTTGTAAGCAGCATATTGTGGGATTCTGGTTTTTAATCCAGTCTGCTATTCACTTACATTTCATGGGAGAGTTCATCCCATTCACATTCAAAGTTATAATAACTATATTATCTCCATGTTATCTTCCCTGTGTTTGTAATTTTTCTCTTTTTTTATTTTATCCAAATTCCTCAGTAATTTACTTCATAATATCACCTGTTTCCCCCCTTATATCCAACCCCCTTCCCCTTTCTTTCCACTTTTCCTTTGCCCCTTCTTTCTTCCCTTCCTTCTGTCAGTTCTTTTCCTTCCCACTGCTCTTTACCCCTCTTAATACATGAAAGGTAAGATAAGTTTCTAAACTTAACAGAGTGTGTATGTGATTTCTTTGTTCAGTAAAATCTCATAAGAGATTCAGACATTTCTTTCCTCCTCCTTTCTTCCCTTCGATTGCAAAAGATCCTTTGCTATGTAATTTGCCCCATTCTATCTCATCCATCCTCTAGTCTCTTTACTATTCCCCTCTTTTAAGGAGATACTATTTTTAAATTATTCTATCAGAGTTACAAGTCATGAGTATCCATTACTTCTGGCTAAGTATATTCTTTGTAATAGAGTTAGAATTCACAAGAGTTATGAGAATCTTTCTCCCAGATATGGGTATTGTCAGCTTCATCTTATTGGATAACAGTTTTTTTTCTTATCCTTTTTCTTTAACTTTTCATATATCACATGATTTTCCTGTTTGAATTCTAAATTTTCTATTTAACTCTGGTCTTTTCATGAGGAAAAGTTACAAGTCTCCTATGTAATTAAATGTCCATCTTTTTCCCCCTAGAAGAGAAAGCTCAGTTTTGCTGTATAGTGATTTCTTGTCTGCATTCCATATTCCATTGCTCTTCAGAATATCAAATTCTAGGCTGTTCAATTCCTTAATTTTGATACAGCCAGGTCCTCTGTAATCCTGACTGTAGCTCCTTGATATTGAAATTGCTTCTTTCTGGTTGCTTGCCAGACAGTTATCAGATATCAGATAGCCTGATAGTTCTGTAATTTGTCCACAATATTCCTTGACGTTTTCATTTTAGGATCCCTTTAAGGAGGAGATTGATGTCTTCTTTCAATAACTATTTTTCCCTTTCATTCTATGATATCTCTTTCACTATAGCCTGAGTATAGAGTCCATACTTTTTTTCTCCTCAGTGTTTTCAAGATGTCCAACAATTCTTAAGTTGTGTCTTCTGGATCTATTCTCCAGGTAATTTTTTTTTGCAGATGAGGTATTTTATATTTTCTTCTATTTTTTTTCATTTTTTTTGTTTTATTTAAAGCGATTTTTTGTGTTGTTTATACAGATTATTATTCTCTCATGTAGTCATTAGTTTTCATACATTTCAATCTGTTTTTAGAGAAGAATTTTATTCATATACCTTTTGCAACTCATTTTCTAGTT
Organism: Macrotis lagotis; assembly: GCF_037893015.1. Lineage (NCBI taxonomy): Eukaryota > Metazoa > Chordata > Mammalia > Peramelemorphia > Peramelidae > Macrotis > Macrotis lagotis. Next base: position 357,723,055 of record NC_133666.1, read on the forward strand.
GGTCAATTCTATTTCTGAAGGAGTTTTCCATTTATCCAATTGTCATTTTGAGAGAATTATTTTCTTTCTTCTCTTGTCCAATTGTATTTTCCTTTTCTTGTTGTAAAATGATAATTTTATCTTGCAAAGTGTTAATTTTCCCTTTCATGTCTTTTCCCATTTTTTGAACTGGCATTTAAACTCCTTCCTGATCTCTTCTAAGAAGTCTTTCCCAGCTGGATAACCATTCATATTCTCCTCTGGAGTTCTAGTTCTTTTTGAATTCTTGTCTTCAAGGTAACTTAATGGATCCTGCTTTCACTGACTTTTCTTCATTTTCCTAGAAACTTGTGTTGGGGGAAGGGCTGGTTCACAGACCCTTCATGTTGAAATGCCTAGAGACTTTGCTCATTTTGCTTAGTATCACCAGGTGGGCTGGCTTTTAGGGGATGCTAGATGGAACCTTGATTTGTGGCCCCCTCTGCAGTCTGGGAGGAGCACTGGATTCCAGGTTATCCTGAACAAAGTAAGCTGGTTCCTCAAGCTATGTAGTTAATCTCCTTAATGCTCAATCAGCACTGGGGCATATCTTCCACACACATCTGATCCTGGGGCATGGGGGTATGTGCTGTTATGTGTTAATTCTGGGAAGAATCACTTTCTTCTTCAGGAATGGGGGGGGGGGAGTCAACAGGAGCACTGCACTGAAAACACAGGGGCTCATGTCCCTGATCTTCCAGACCAGCTGAGCAGACCCAGATTCATGTCTTGTTGCCACTACTGGTAGTCTCCCACCACAGACAGAAAATACTTCCACAATGGAGTGCTTCTGTCACTGCAAACACAGTAAATGCTTCCTCCGCTGCTCTTGGGTTAATCCCTGGGCCTAACCTCTCTGCCCCTGTGATGGCTCTTTTGCTCTCTGCTCCACTTTACCCCACCTCCTCCATTTGCCCATACCCTCTGAGAGAATTCTTGTTGGTAGATTTTCTTCTCCTAGGTTCTTCTCTGGGTTTTGTGGATGCAAATTCTGTTAAGAGGCTTCTTTCATGTTAGTTCTGAGGGAAAGCCAAGAGATCTTAAGACAGTGCCTGTCTACTCTCTACTATATTTGACAGAAGTCCCTAAAGTATTGCTTGACCCATTAATTGATCTAAGATATCATCTATTATATATAAATCTTGTACCCATTTTGACCTTATTTTAGTATAGGTTGTGAGATATGGACCTAGGTTTAATTTTGTCCATATTATTTTCCAGTTTTCCCCAACCATTTTTTGTCAATTACTAAATTCTTATCCCAGAAGCTAATATCTTCGTGTCTGTCAAAAAGTAGATTACTATAGTCAATTAGTACTGCTTCTTTTGAACCTATCCTAATTCTCGGAGCCATCACTCTATTTCTTAACCAGTACCAATTCTGATGACTGCTGCTTTATATTATGGTTTTAGATCTGGTAGAAGTAGGCCACCTTCCTTTCCATTTTTTTCATCAGTTCCCTTGATAATCTTCTAGTTCCAGAAGAATATTGCTACTATTTTTTCTAGTTTGATAAAGTATTATTTAATAGTTTGATTGGCATGGCACTGAATAAATAATTTAATTTTATTAGAACTGTCATTTTTATTATATTAACTCAACCTAACTATGGGCAATTGATATTTCTCCAGTTGTGTAAATCTGATATTATTTCTGTGAGAAGTGCTTTGTAATTATGTTCATTGGTTCAGGGTACTCTTGATAGATTCCCAAGTAGGCAATGTTGCCTACAGTTACTTTAAATTGAATTTCTCTTTCTATGTCTTGCACTTTGTTTATGTTGTTAATTTGCAGAAATGCTGATGATTTAACTGAGTTAATTTCATATCCTGACACTTTGCTGAATTTGTTAATTGTTTCAAGAAATTTTTTAAATGATTTTTTAGGGTCCTCCAAGTATACTACCATATCATCTGCAAAGAGTGAAAGCGTTGCTTCCTCATCACCAATTCTGATCCCACCAATTTCTCTTCTCTTATTGCTAAAGCTAACATATTTAATACATTATTGAATAGTAATGGTGAAAACAGGCATCCTTGTTTCACTCATGAGTTTGTTGAAAATATTCCTAGTTTGTCTCCATTATGTGTAATGTTTGTTGATGGTTTTAGAAAAATATTGATTATTATTTTAACTACATTTATTCCTATAATCTCTAGTCTTTTTAATAGTGATAAATGCAGTATTTTGACAAAGGTTTTTATAGCATTTCTAGAGATAATCATATAATTTCTCTTGGTTTTGTTATTGAAATGTGATTTCCTAATATTGAACCATCCCAGTCTACCTGGTATGAGTCCTACATGATCATGATGCATTATCCTAGTAATAACTTGCTGTAATCTCATTCTGAAATGTTTACATTTTTACATCAATATTCCTTATGGAGATTGTCCTTTAATTTTTTTTGTCTTTTTTGACTCTTCCTGGTTTAGGTGTCTGTTCCAAACTGGTGTCATGAAACAAATTTAGCAGAGCTCCTTCTTATCATATTTTAAAATAGTTTATGTAGAATTGGAATTGTTTCTTAAATATTTGGTGGAATTCACTTGCAAATCCATATGGACCTGGATTCTTTTTCTTATGGCGTATGATGATTTTTTCAATTTGTTTTTCAGATATGGATTTATTTAAACATTTTATTTTTCTCTTTTGCTAGCTTTTACAGTTTTTCTTTTAATAAATATTCATCCATTTCACTCAAGTTATGAAATTTATTGGCATACAGTTGGCCAAAGTAGCTCCAAATTATTGTTTTGTTTACTTCCTCATTGATTGTTACTTCACCCTTTTAATGTTTGATACTGGTAATTTAGTTCTTTTTTTTTTATTAAATCAGACTAACCAATGTATTATATATTTTAAATTTTTTTGTAAAATCAGCTCTTAGTTTTATACATTAAGTCAATTATTTTCTTGCTTTCAATTTTATTGATCTCTCACTTAGTTTTTTAGCATTTTTAATTTTATTTTTAAGTGTGGATCTTTATTTTGTTCTTTTTCTAGCATTTTTAGTTGAATATCTAATTCTTTGATCTCCTCTTTACCTATTTTATTCATATAGATTTAGAAGTATAAAATTTCCCCTAAATATGCTTTGGCAACAGCCATTAATTTTGATATGGTTATAATTTTATAATTTTCTTGGATGAAATAATTAATTGGTTGTTTGATCCACTCATTCATTAAAATTTTTATTGAGTTTCTAATTAATTTTTGGTTTATCTTTCCATCATCCTTTATTACATGAATTTTTTATTTCATCATGATCTGAAAATCATGCATAAATAAATGCACAAAATGCATTTATTATTATTGTCTTTCTTCACTTGATTGTAAGGTCTTTATATCGAAGAACATTGCCAATTTTGGTATAGATGCCATGTACTGCAGACAGAAATGTATATTTTTTTCTATCCCCATACAGTTTTCTCCAGAGCTCTATCATGTCTATACTTTCTAAAATTTTATTCATCTTCTTAATTTCCTCCTTCCTTATTTTGTGGTTATATTTATCTAGTTCTGAGAGAGGGAGTTTGAGGTCTCCATTATTAAAGCTTTGACATCTATGCCTCCTTCTAATTAGCTCAGTTTTTCCACTAAGAATTTGGTTGCTGTACCACTAGGTGCATATACATTTAGCAATGATATAGCTTCATTGACATTGGTACTTTTTAAGAAGATATAGCTTCTTTCCTTATCCCTTTTAATAAGATCAGTTTTCATTTTTGCTTTGTCTGAGATCAGGATCACTACTTCTGATTTTTTTTTCTCTTTGGCTTAAGCACTATATTATACTCCAGCCTTTTACCTTTAACTTATCTGTGCTTCAAATGTGTTTCTTGTCAACAACATATTGCAGAATTATGGATTGTAATCCATTCTGCTATCCATTTCCAGTTTTAGGGGACAGTTCATCCCATTCACATTTTTAGTTAAGATTACTAGCTATATTTCTCATCATGTTATTTTTTCTCATTGATATTTTTCTCTTTCCTTTCCTCTTATTCCTCCTCACCAAAGTTTTACTCCCTTTCACCTTTAAATTTATTTTAAAATTTAGCTTCCAGGTTATCACTTATACTTTCACTTTCACTTTTATTAGTCTCTTCTTCCCTTTTCTCCCCCCCCCATTTCTTTGTAGAGTCATGTAGATTTTTAAACCCAAGTGGGAATGATTCTTATGCCTTCTCTGAGTCAAATCCCTTGAATAAGATTTACTCAGTGTTCACACTAATACTTCTTTCTCTTTTCTGTAATAGATCTTTGTGCCTCTTCACCTGGTGTTATTTATATGCTAATGCCTAGCCTTCTCTTTTTTATAGTCTTTTTTTTATAAATTTGCAAGGCAATGGGGTTAAGTGGCTTGCCCAAGGCCACAGAGCTAGGTAATTATTATGTGTCTGAGGCTGATTTGAACTCAGGTATTCCTGACTCCAGGTCATGTGATCTATCCACTGTGCCACCTAGCTGTCCCTTTTATAGTCTTGTCATTGGAATACTGTCTTGTACTTACATCCCTTTTATCAAGTTATATTCCCTTTATCTGAAATGATAGAAGTACTATCTTTCAAAGTACAAAGATTGATTTATTGAAAATAAGCTTTGCCTCTTAGTCACTTCTTATCCTTCCCTCCTCTGTTTCATAAGAAATATACTTCTTAAGACTCATGAATCATATCAAATTATAGTCACTTTATACCTTATCCACTTTTCAAGTACCTTCCAGGGACACAAAATCCTCCTCAAAAGCATCACGCAAAGCCAACTCATTTACTGAACCATTTGATTCCCCCTTCCCCAGGCATACTCTAACCCATACTCCCCCCCCACTTTAGACCCTCAGACATGGCACTTAAACTCCCTTCCAAGTAGATTAATATTAAGTAGATAGATTAAGATAAGATCATTTCCTAAGGTTCTTTCTGTCCAAACCTTCTAAATAGGTCCCCACCTTCTGCCAGTTCTGATTTAATTAACTATAGAGTCTCTAAAGATATTCTGAAGGTCTCTCTCAAGAACCTTATAACTGATTGTAAAGTATGGGAGACACTGGCATAGAATGCTAACATCAGATAAAGTTCTAAGCTCTTTGAGCAAGAAATAATTAAAGTAGGTCAAAGGAAACCAAGACACTTAAGTTTAGAGTAAATACTGCACCTTTTCACCTGGTCTATTTGCCCCTAACACAATGATGTCATCTTGGTCCCCTTCAATGGAAAGATAAAAATCAACCATACCCATATACTCTAAATCCAGTCTCTTAAACTATATTCAATACTCCAGCTATTACAAGAGAACTGCATTTCTCAAAGTTACAAGTGTCACATCTTCCTTGTAGGGCTGCTTACAAATTTATGTTCTTAACTAACATTTTTAATATTTTTTGATCCCTTTCTGTTTATGGTTTTATGCACCTCTTGAGTACTGCATTTAGAGATTCAATTGTCTGTTCATTTCTGGTCTTTTTATCAGGAAATTTTGGAAGTCCTCTATTTCATGGAACATCCATCTTTTCTCCTGACAGAATATGCTGAATTTTTCAGGGTAGTAAATTCTTGGTTGTAATCCAAGGTCTGTTGTCCTCTGATATATGGTATTCCATATCTTCTGATCCTTCAATATTAAAACTGAGAAGTCCTGTGTAAGTCTGATTCCTTTGTATTAAAATTGTTTCTTTTTTGCTGTTTGCATTATTTTCCTCTTTATTTAGGAATTCTGGAATTTGGCTATAATAGTCCTTGGAGTTTTTATCCTGGGGTCTTTTTCTGGAGGAGTTCTGTGGTTATTTACTATTCTTGATCTAGAAGATTAATGATGTGGAATCTTGGTGAGCCAAATGAATTTGCTTGATTGGATTTAATTTTGTCTAGAGAAAGTACATTCAATGAACTCTCTATTTCTGGTTTAAAGGTCCATTGTTCTAATTTATAGTACAATATTGCCTTGATGTCCTCCTCAGAGTGATTATAAATTACAATTTTATTTCAGTATTTCTCAAGTCTCAAAGTAGAAGACAAGGATTTGATTAGTAGGTCCAGGGTCAGGACCACCTGAAGAGCACTTATAGAAAAATTAAAAAAAAAACTTTTAAATGTCTCAGATGTCTTATTACATCAATGTCATTAAAAATACCAGTTCAGGGTTTCAGACTATACTGAACACAAAGTTCTCATATATTCCTGTCTGGTTTCTGTAAGGATAATCTTACATTAATGAGAGTTTGAAACTCATGCCTTTATTGCATGCCAGTAATGTGCCAATTACTATGAATTTTACCTTTGCATTTAGGAAATAGTTTTGTTTTAGTTCTAATGGTGGTCTCATTGTTAGGAACCATATTTGTATAAATAGAAGTTCACCAGGGAAGACTTAGGAGCTAGAAAGTTAAATGGGAGTATAACTCTTCTGACTCCATAAACAAAGAAAATCAAACCTAGAAAGACCTTGAGAGAATTTGAATGTAATTCCATGATACAAGTCCTTTTGGTGGAGTGCAAATCTGACATATAAAAAACTATTTATAGTGAGGAAATCTGCAGAGCGAGAGTGAGAAAAAAGAATTTCAGTGTCAGAATTCATACTAGCCTAAACATTCTACACTTATAGTCACGCACTGTACCATTACCCCAATATCTCTCTGTCTTTCTGTCTCTCACTCTGTCCCCGTCTCCCCCCAAATGTCAATCACTCTACATGAGTTCAAAATTATGGAATAAATATCATTTGTCTCATGGGAGTAGCTTTGATCATATGGTTCCCATATTTCTGTTTGAATTTTACTTTGTATTAGTTAGGGGCCACCTGCAATAAGCATTTTATATTCTTTTTAACTTATCAGACAAAATAGAAGCCACTATGTTGTTTTTCTGTGACAGCTGGTTTATGTCAGAATAGTTGAATAAAGGATTAGAATTTAATAGTCATTGTCAAATCAATGCCAACTTAAGGAAATATTAGGATTTCTATTACCTGTTGTTTTGACAACTTATTTGGTGGCAGAATGAAAATAATTCTCTTTAGGTCCATACTTTAGAGAATAGAGTGAGATTGAAACATTTTCTCCCTCACAAGAATGTTTTTTTTTAAACCAATATGGCAAATTATAAAAAAAAAACCTTACCAGATATCAAGGAATTTTATTGAAAATTTTTGTAGCAGATAATTTAATGGCTGTTGATATTAAAAATTTTAATAGTGACATTCATAGTAAAGTCACTGTATTCATTTCATCTTTTCTCTTGGGAACATAGAGAAGTTACAATATAGCTATGTATATGTTTTTGTATTTTGGTTATATTTGCCTAATGTTTCCACAGATAGTGGGACAATTTGTCATCTCCTTTAATTCTCTTTAAATTGCACAGCAAAATTCTATATTGAAGATTTTTCATTCAAAAGTTTGTTTGAAAAGTGTTAATAATCATCTTTATTTAACCTGGTTCTTAGTTAGAAAAAATGACTTTCCCTAAAGGTGCCAATTATAAAGTAAGCAAAATTGGGAAGATAAAACAGACAACTTTTATTATTAAAAAGAAGAACAAGGTGGGGGTAAGCCAAGATGGCAGAATGAGAATGTCAGATGGCAAATTGTCAGCCTTTCCTAGCAACTCTCTCCAAAATATTTCAAAAACTTTAAAATTATGATCCTAACTAAATTTTTGAAAGGCAGAACCCACAGAAAGATCCAGTGAGGCAATTCTTGACCCCAAGGTAATGGATGACAATGGGAAGGCTCTGCTCCATTTGGTTGGAGGGCGTGTCAAAGCAGCTAGGACCACCATGCTTGAAAAAAGGAGTTTCAGCCCTTCAGTAACAGCCTGCAGGGCACCTGCGAGCAACAGCTTCTGGCAGTAGAAATTGTTTTCTGATCAGCAAACCTAGGGAACACCAAACTAAACTTGGAAGATCACTGGGGAAACCTCTGCCAGAACAGGCATGAAGCCCAGATCAGCTTGGCCCTCCTCAGTACAGCTGTGGCCTTCAGTGAAGCCCAGATACAAGAAAATAGAAGCAAGCCTGCAGAGCCATCCAGCAGGGACCCACTGGGTAACTGCTTCCAGAGTGCTCAGATCATGGAAGGTAAGGAATGTAGGCAGAGTGTCAAGGTCTCTCCTCTGTCCCTGGGACAAAATTCTTGTGTTTTGCCCATTTTCTGACCCTGGTAGCAGTCTGGGACCCCCCACTGCAATCAAGCAGGGATCCTCCTCACAGCTCCAAGGCAGAAGGGTCTGCTTATGATCATCCACAGACCAAAACACAGGCCAGAAGAGCAGTCAGAGCCTCTCATAAGACCTTGAAGGAACTGAGATCCTTGTTTGAGTGTTCCAATAATACTCAAAAGCTCAGGAAGCACCCCCAAGCCAGGGCACAGGCTGGAGAAATAGGCAAATAGAGAAAAACGAACTTGACCTTAGACAATTACTTTGGTCCCATGGAGAATCAAAACACAAACTGAAAAAAATGAGGAAGTCCAAGCATTAGTATTCAAAGTTTCCAAGAAATATGGTTGTTGAGCTCAAACTATTGCAGAGCTCAAAAAGGATTTTAAACATCATGTAAAGGAGATAGAGGAAAAATTGGGAAAAGAAATGAGAGAGATGCAGGAAAAGCATGAAAAACTAGTGAGTAGCTTGGTGAAGGAGAGCAAAAATACTGCTGAAGAAAACAATATGTTAAAAACCAGTTTGATTCAAATGTAAAGAGAAGTTCAAAAAGTTAATGAGGAGAAGAATTTTTTAAAAAGCACAATTAACCAGATGACAAAAGAGATAAGAAATTTCTCTGTAGGAAACCATTCCTTGAAATGTAGAGTGGAGCTAAGGGAAGCTGTTGTTGTCTTTGCAAGGAATCAAGACAATAAAACAATATGAAAATAATGGAAAAACTAGAAGAAAACATGAAATTTCTCATTGGAAAAACAACTGACCAGAAAATAGATCCAGAAGAGAAAATTTAAAAATTGTTTGGCTACATGAAAGTCATGATCAGGAAACGAGCTTTGAATTCATTTTCAAAGAATTTCTATAGTTGCCCTGATATTCTAGAAGCAGAGGGCAAAATACAAATTGAGAGAATCCAACAATCCCCTCCTGAAAAAGATGCACAAAAACAACCCTCAGGAATATTATAGCCAAATCCTAGAAGTCCCAAGTCAAAGAAAAAATATTACAAGCAGCCAGAAGGAAACAATGCAAATATCGTGGAGCTACAGTCAGGATTGCACAGGATTTAACAACGTCTACATTAAGGGTTCATAGGGCTTAGAATATAGCTTTCAGGAAGGCAAACTTGGAATGCAACCAAGAATCAACTACCCAGCAAAACTGAATAACCTCTTCTAGGGGAAAAGATGGACTTTGAATTTAACAGGGAAATTTCAAATGTTACTATTAAAATGACCAGAGCCAAACAGAAAGTTTGATCTTCAAGAACAGGAATCACAAGAAGCATGAGAAGGTGGATGAGAAAGGTAAATTATGAAGGATTTAATGATGATGAACTGCACATATTCCTGCATGGGAAAATGATACCGATAGTACTCATATGAACCTTCTCATTTATTAGAGAAGTTAGAAGGAGCATATATAGACAAGGCACAGGAGGGAGCTGAATTTAAAGTTATAATATATTGTAAAAATGGAATCAATGGATGAAAGGGCAATATACTGAAAGAATGGGTAAGGAGAGGTAGAACAGGCTAAGATAATTTATGAAAAAGAGTCAAGAAATAGCTTTAGCAATGCCATGAAAGGGGGGGAATGTGAGCATGAATGAGGGAACCTTCATTCTCCTCAGTGAGGAAAGCAACATTTGTACTTAAAAGGGTTTAGAAATCTGGAATAAAAAGGAGAGAAAGTGGTTGGGAGAAAAGGGAGAGGGGAAGGGAAAGGGGGGATCATGGGAGAGGATAGTCAGACATAGCCCTTTTTTTTTTTACTTTTGGTAAGGTGATGGAATTTGGTGGCCTGTCTGGGACCATGGGACTGGGTGCTTGCTGGGTCTCTGGGATGGAATGTGGACTGGGGGCCTTATGGCTCCTGCTGTGCCATTCGGCACACATTTGAAGAGGGACAGAGTGAAAGGAGAGAGAAAATATAATAAATGGTAGTGGGGAGGAATGGATGGAAGGAATTGTAATCAGCAACAGCAACTGTGGAAAAATATAAAAGTAACTATAGACAGAGCTGGTGGTATCAGAACATTGACTGAAGCACATTTTTTCCCCTCTTTCACTTTACTTCTCATGAGAATTTTTATTTTTGTAGGGGTATGGGGGTTATGTTTATTCTTACAGTAAGACTATTTTAGTAATATGTAAATAAGTAAAAATGTAAATTTAAAATAAAAGAATAAAAAGAACAGGGAGTCACATCATGACTATCTAAAGTATAACATTAATAACAAGAACTATAATATACTATTCACAGACTTGTCCAGTTGCCTTGGTGTCTGAAAGACACAGCCTGGAGTACATCTGTGTGTTGCTAGACACAAACAGTAGGGCAACAAATCTCTCTGGATAAGTCACTTATAACCAGATAGTACAGTACAGTCTGCATCTCCTCACAGTTGATTTGACTTTGGAGTATCTGGATAGTGAACAGTCTGCTGTAAATGGTTCTGACCAGTTCCTACTCTCCCTGGTTTATTTTTTTCCAGGAACTTAAAAACAAGATAAATTAATCTATAATGGTCAAAGAAGTGAATGTTTTATTGCTTCTGCTGGAATGATTAGTGTTTCAGTCACTGATGCATATGGTTCATTTTCCCATGCTAGAAACTAAATAAAATTGCTAGAAAAATGTAATGATGGAGAATCCTTTCCAGTTCTCATGCTCTTGTACTTAGAAAGTTTGTGTTTACACAGTCTTAAATATCAGATATTTTATGATGAACCCCTGAGATGCCTTCATTTTTCATATTTCCTTTGGATATCTTAGCTGTTGAGATTAAGTAGGAAATAAACGGTCAAGTTAACATTTTTTTATGTATCTTAAATGATATATAGTTATTGTCATTTTGACTAGTCAGGTAAAGATTCTGCTGGGATTTCTGAGTCAAACATAAAACTCTTCTCTGGAGAGCAGAATTAAAGTTAAGCCAAGAAATTCAGCAGATCTTTTGCTTTAGTATAGAGGAAGTTTCAGAGAGAATAAAAAGGCCATTAATATGATTGTTAAAGTGGAAGGAGAGGGTTTTGATTGTACCACCAGTCTGTCAGACAGTGAAGGTGAAAATTCAAAACCATTTCTTACTGTCTGCTTTCTCTTCACCCATGTAAAGACAGACCACCTTTCTTCCCTGGGATTTCAAAGCATAATGCTATTCTGTGGAGATATAAAAGTCCTCTTTCTCATTACTTGTAAAGCCAAATTTCTAGAACCAAAAATAAAAAAAGTGTGAATTCACCACCAATGAGATTGAAATCCAAGGAGTGTGATATCTGCCAACTGTATGATAATAAATTTGAAATTCTACATGAAATGGATGAATATTTTTAAAAATATAAACTATAAATAAATAAATAAAAATATAAATAAACTATACAGATAAGTGGAAGAGGAAATAAAATACTTATTTTCATTTCAGAACAAGAAATTGAAGAAGTCATCAATAAACCATTTTAACAAAACCTCCCGGGCCAATATGATTAGCAAGAGAAATTGACCAAACATTTAAGGAACAATTAAATCCAATTCTATATAAACTATTCAAAGAATAGGATAAGAGGGAGTTCTGCCAAATTCTATTCATTATAATAATGTGGTCCTGTTATCTATACAAGGAAGAACCAAAACAGATAAAATCTCTCTAGTGAACAATGATGCAAAAATTTTAAATAGAATTTTAAACAATTTGTTGCTAGGAAAATATACCATATCAATTAGGATTTATACTAGGTAGGCAGGGATATTTTACTATTAGGAAAATGATCAGCATAATTAACCATGTCAATAAAAAATTCTATCAGAAATCATATGATTATTCCAACAGATACTGAAAAAGCTTTTGACAAAGTACAGCATCCATTACTTTGGAAAACACTACAGAGCATATGGAATAAAAGAAGTGTTCATTAAAACAAGAAGTATCCATTTACAACCATCAACAGGCATTATATGTAATGGGGATAAATTAGTAACATTTTCAATAAGATCAGCAATGAATCAAGGATTCCCATTATCACCACTATTATTAAGTGTTGTATTAGAAACATTAGCTTTAGCAATCAGAAGAAAAATACATTTAAGGTATTCAAATCGGCAATAAGAAAACAAAACTTCCACTCTTTGAGGATGATATAATGTTATACATAGAATATCCTTGAAAATCAAGTAAAAACTACTTTAAGCAATTAACAACTTCAGCAAAGTAGCAGGATATAAACTAAACCCACATAAAATATGATCATTTCTATATAGGAACCATAAAGTCCAAGAGATAGAAAGAGAAATTCCATTTAAAGTATCTGTAGACAACATAAAATACTTGGGAATTTATCTCCCCAAACAACACAGAAACTCTATGAATATCATTTTAAAATACTTTTCACACAAATAATGCCAAATATGAACAACTGGAAAAGCATCATTTACTCATGGTTTACTCATTAGCTTGAGCTAATATAACAAAAATGACAATTCTATTTAAACCAAATTACTTACTCAATGGCAAAAGAATCAAAGCAAAGTACAAAATATTATTTTACAGAGCTTGAAAGATTAGTAACAAAATTCACCAGGAATCAAAAAATTTAAGAATATCAAAGGAACTGATGAAATAAATATGAACATGGCCTAGCTGTTCCAAATCCAAAACTGTATTATCAATTGGCAGACATCAAAACTCCCTTGTACTGTTTAAGAAATAGAATAATGAAGCAGCAGATTAGAGTACATACAAAAGAAACAGTAGTAAATGACTATAGTAATCTACTGGTTAACATACCCAAAGATACTAGCTTCTGGGATAAGAATTCATTAAATTTCTTTTAGGTTTTTCCTTCCCTTCTCATTTTTTCCTTTTTTCTTTCCCCTTAGTTCTAATTCCTCTTACAAAATGTAAAAAGTATGTAAATATAATGAACACCAATATATATGTATAGTTTACACAAAATGGTCACTGATATGGGAAAGTGAGAGTGAAGGAAGGGTGGTTAAAAATGTGGAACTCATAAATCTGCAAATGGATGAATATTAAAAAACTATTATTGAATATAATTGGGAAAATAAAAATTTTAATTGAAAAACAAGGTTGGAACTAAAAATCTCAACAAACCAAAGAGTAAAAACACAGTTTTTTATGGCTTGGATTCCAGTATTAAACTGATCTGGAAATGGTTAACAGTAAAGACAATAAGTCAATATGGTTTCATCCATTCAACTTTTTACATTCTATATCTGCCTAATGTCATATGTAGGACAGATACATGACAATTGAGTATACAAAATGGAAAGATATAAAATTATTGCTTTTTCTAAAGAATTTATTTCCCAATAATTAACTTAATTATCATGAATTCAGGAAGCTCCTACTCTTCCAGTCAGCTTTGACTATGAGACGTAAGACCTTTTAATATGTCATATGTAGGAACTGGCTACCAAGCCTGTCAGTGATCACTTCTGCAATAGAAGTCCATCATGACTGCTCAAAGAAAGATCCTAAAAGCAACAACAATAGGCAAGGTCCCAATATCTAGGTTAAGACTTGTCTCAAGAAGCATATGTATTCATTTATTCAATTACTTGACCTCACAGTCAGAGGAAGGAGGAGAGAAATACCTCCCTGGTATAAAAAGTCCCTTGAAAACCTATGCAGACTTTTCATTTTCTTGGCAGACAAAAAGTACCAGAAGGTCAAGTCCATCATATTTTTATGCTTTACTGTATGGACCACTAATCTTGTCTCAGTGACCAATACTCAAGAGATTTTGAGATTTATGTATCATCCTAAAGATACTTTTAACAGAAAAATATGTCCCCAGGAATGGCAAGGAAGCTCATCATGGATCCTTAAATGCTCTTTTGTATATCTCTCCTGCCAATACATACCATTCCAGACTTTCTCAACTAAGACATCCCTTATATTCTAAAATTATGTATATTACTATCTTTCAGATTTAAAGGTGTTATTGTTAATAGTGTTCAGTTTTGTAGGTACACAGGTATTACGGAAAAGACAATTTTTTGCAAATAAGTATATATATATATATATATATATATATATATATATATATATATATATATATAATGTATCTGAACACCTTCACACCTTGCATGTCCCAGTAATTTTGGTAACTGTTTAAGTACACAACCATTCTGCTTAATCCACTTCAAGGCTTCTTACAATTCCAAGGGCATCCCTCTAAAATTTAAGTTCTTAATGTGTGTGCCATAGGCTCCCTTGCTAGTTTCAGGAAACCACTGTATCCTTCTCAGAATAATATTTATTATCAACTTCAGTACAGCTAGCAAATGTTATTCTTCCAAGGAGGAGCCAAAATGGTGACATGAAATTAGTATATTCCCAGAGGTTTGCCCTATACAACATTAAATGAAGTCTCCACATAGACAATGAGGCAACAGATCCCATCAAAAAAAAATAGAAACCGGTTTTCAAGTGTTGACATCATGGAAGATTTTCAGTGAAAATATATCTCTTTCGGGGGAAAGGGAGAAGTAAAATCCAGCTTGGTGGGAGAGCAAAAACATCAGTGCAAGACTTCTCATCATAGTACAGCCCAGGTCCCAGTAACTACAAAACAATGTTGGTCTTTGCAGCTAGATAGTAGTCCAGCAGGGAGGGTCTCATTCTGGGACAACTCTGAAGTCAGGGAGCACTTGGGTAAACAGACAGGACTGGATAGGCAACAAACCAATGCATAGATATAGCCTTGACAAAAAAAGGAGAATGAGAGTCTCTGCATGGACAAAACCAGAGTTGCCTAAGCAACATCTTGGCAAGTTACAAGTTGAGGTCAAACCACATCTCTGCCAAAAAAACTCAGGAGAATACTCCCTATACACCGGGGCAGAGTTCATCAATTAAAATAAGCCAAAAACCAAAATGAGGGCTAACCATAGAGAGCTGCTATTCTGATAGAGATGATAAAAATGGCATCTCAGAAGAATAAAGCAGTGACAAATTAAATACATTCTAAGACTCTAATTCAAAACCTCATAAAAGGAGCTTCAGAGATTTTTTAAAACCTATGAAGAGAAGAAGAAAAATGGAATAAAGAAATGAGAGTCATGCAGGAATATTATGAAAAATTGACCAAAGAAATCATCTCCTTTAAAAGTAAATATAACCAATGGGAAAAAAGAATGTAACTCATGAAAAAAATAGAATCACCCAACTGGAAAAAAAGTACAATTCAGCAAAAAATATAATTAACAAAATGGAAAAGGAAGACAGCTCACTGAAAAGTAAATTTAATCATTTATAGAAGGAAGGAAAAACAAAAGCTAACTGAAGCAAATAAAACCCTAAAATTAGAATTGAACTAATAGAAACTAATAATGAGACAACAAGATTCCATGAAACAACAACAAAAAAAAATTAACTGAAAAAAATTGAAGAAAACATGAAGTATCCTTGTGGACAAAGGACCTGCAAAATAGATCCAGAAGAGATAATATGCAAATTATTGGTGTACCAGAAAATGTAGGGGAAAAAAGGAACCCTGAAAAATACCTTCCAGGATATTATCATGGAAAACTGACCTAATATGCTAGAGCAACAAGACAAAATAGTCCTTGAAAGAATAGACATAACATTTCCAGAAACAGACCTCAGGATAAAAACACTAAGGACTATCATAACCAAGTTCCAGATTTCTTAAATAATGGAGAAAATACTGCAAATAGCCCCAAAGAAGCAATTGAAATAGAAAGAAAGTACAATTAGAATTACACAGGACTTATCATTTTCAAAATTAAAGTATTGGTGGGCCTAGAATATCATATTTAGAGGGCAAAGAACCTTGGCTTACAAACAGGAATTTACTGCCTAGTAAAATTCAGCACATTCTGTCAAAGGGAAAGATGAACTTTCAATGAAATATATTTTAATTTTTTTCTAATACAAAGACCAGAGCTAAACAGAAAATTTGTTCTTCAAATAAAAGACACAAGAGTTGCATGAAAAGGTAAATGGAAAGGGAGGAAAGCAAACAAAAAACAAATGCTACTCAAGAAAAGAGATTAATTACATCCCTCCAAATTAGGATAACACTTTTAACTCTTGAGAATTGTATTTATTTTAGGATAATTAAAAAGTTGAAGATAATTGAAGGGGTTTTAGAGGATATGGTCATATTTGGTTCTTTTCCTTTTTTATCAAAGAAGATAAAAATGACATCACTGTGTTTGAGACAAATTACAGTGTGACTGATTAGACGAGTACAAGCACAGAATGCTCTACCACAGGTCAGGCAAAATAGTTCATGTGAACATCTGGGGTATTTGCTCTAAACCTATGTATCTCACATTTCCTTTGAATTGCTTTAAATCTTCCTTCATTGTAGAGCTCAACACTTTTCCTGTTGAGGACACTCTAAACTTGGCAGTCCTCTGCAAGCATCACTCATGTATAATTAATTCTAAAGTTCTCAACAGAGATCCTCAGTGTCCTACTACTCAGAGTATTTTGAGTATTTATATATAATTAAAGGGGAAGCAACCTTACTTTACTAGATAACTAGAAATTATAGAACAATAGAGGAAGAGTATGGGAGCATTCTTAAAAGGGTTGGTCATAAAGATATTAGGAAGTGATTTTTCCTTATTCCATATTTTAGTTAATGAAGGATTTAGTATCATGGTTGGGTTGCTAAAGGAAAAGAGGGAAAGAGTGCACCCAGTTCTTTGGTTGGGGAAGAGTTGTAGGACTGGTTGGAATATTATAGAGGATGAGAAAGAGTGTACCTTGAGTGACTGAACATGAAAGCATCAGTATTTGATTTTTGCTTATGGGAGGAGATGGCTGAGGGAAGGGTATGTTTTGGTTCATGAGGATTATGTGTCAATAGAGGGTACCTGAAAGGGGGTAAGGTTTAAAGTGAATATAATTTCATGTGAATTATGACTCTTGCAAAGTATATTTCTAATGAGACAGAAGAGGGGAAGGTACTTGGTGACTATCAGATAATGCTACTTATCAATCAATCATGCACTCAACCAGTTCTTGAGAAAAGTATTTCTATCAGGACAGATAAGACTATATTTTGACAGAGTAGCTGTAATTACAAGGCAGAGGTAAAACAATTAAAACATATATGGACTGCACTAGAAGAAGCTTAGAGATAAGTGGATCAACTCCAGGTGAAGAGGCATTAAGATCTATTATGTTAGAGTGGGGAAAATAAAAAGGAGGATATGAATACTGAATAAATATACACAATGGATTTGGTATAGAAATGTAATAAGAAACCTTATTTCCTTATGTATAAGATGCACCCTTTTTCAAAAAATTTGGGGACTAAAAACGGAGTGTCATACAGTGGTTGTTGAAATTTTTACGTGCATTTCCCACTTTTTTTCACTCTTGTTTTTATGCTCATTGTTTCACATTTGTTACCAGTTTACATTTTGCCATATTCTGTCCAGAAATGGCACAGAAAAATTTTTGTACATGCTGAAATCAAGTTAAAAGTGATCTAGTTTGCAAAAGTGAATGGAAATCCTGCTCCTGAAGTGAAGTTTGATCCTCCTCCAACTGAGAAAACAATTTGAGACTGACTACAGGGAAAAAAATCTTCCTGAAAACAGCAAGGCAGAAGAAGGCCATAAGAAGCAAGTCAGCAAAATGGCCTCTTAGAGGGAATTGAAGAGATGGATTGAAGAGCAAAGGGCAATTGGAATTCTTGTGTCCACACAGTCACTTCAGCATGAGTCAAGAAGAATTTCTAATAAAAAAAGAAGTTACTTATTTCAAAGGAGTATACAATTAATGCTTCAGGTTCATGAAATGGAAAGGACAAAGCATGTGTCCATGTTCCAGACTTTCCCAGGGAGTCTGTGATCAATCACAGACAAGAATACTGAAAGGATCACAGTCAGAGCTTTGCTAAAGTTGTTATTCCTCATCAAACACAGATGAGGACAAGCTAATGGATGGAAGTTTCAACAGTGATGAGGAATTGTATCAATTTTATGATGAAAAAAACTTGAGTTCAATAAATTTATGTAATTTTTTTTTCAAATTTCAGGCTCCAAAATTAAGATGTGCCTTATACATTCAAGTGTCTTATAAATGGGGAAATACAGTACATTCCCAATTGGATATAAACATCTATCCTACCCTTCAGGACTGTGGGGGTGAGGAAGAAGGAAAAGAAAGAGGAAGAAGGGACTGATAAAAAGGAAGGTAAAGGTAAAAGTGAAAGCAAAGTTAAAGTTAAAATATTTTTAAAAAGTTAAATGGTAAAGGGAGTAACATTTGGCAAGGAAGAATAAAAGGAAAAGAAAAAGAAAAGTATAAATGGAGAAAGTCACCCTGGAGGGAAATGCAGAATTCATAATCTTAACTGTAAATATGAATGGGATGAACTCACTCATAAAAGAAAACAGACAGCAGAATGAATTAAAACTAGAATCCTTTAATATATTGCTTACAAGAAACACATTCCAAGCCAAGAAATACACACAGCTTGAAGATAAAAAGTTGGAGCCAAATGTATTATGTTTCAGTGGAAGTAAAAAAAAAAATCAAGCATAATAATACTGATTTCAAACAAAATGAAAGCAAAAATAGATCTCATTAAAAGGAAAAAAGGAAGGAAACTACATCTTCTTAAAAGGAACTGGGGCAATGAAGCTATAACATTATTAAAAAAAATACACCCCAAGTGGTATAGCATCCAAGTTCTTAGAGAAGTTGAACAAATTAAAAGGAGAAATAGACAGCAAAGCTTTAATAATAGGGAACCTCAAAATGCCTCTGAGAATTGTGTAAATCTGGCCCCTCTCTCCAACCATGACAGAGGTATGCCATTTTGTTAAGATATGATAAGATTTCCCCACCTGCTTTTAACTTAACCTGGAGTCTTGACCTTCTCCTTTGTGCATGCTCGTGGAGATCAAGCTGTTCTTGCTCATTAGGATAATGAGCGGGGGATGTATATGAAGCAATGTATCAATAAGATTTGTAACCCCCAGCCTATGATTAGCATGAGGGGGCAGGAACACAGTCTTTCAAAGTGCATAAAAGAGTTTGTAGGTTGGGATTCCCCCTGCCACCATGAGAGAGGTATGCCATTTTGTTAAGATAGCTTAATAAAAACCATTTTAATCACTCTGGAAAAACATGAATTACATAAATACAACCACATAATAAATAAGAAAGAAATTTAGAAGGTGAATAAAATCTTAGAAAATTGGACATGATAGGCCTCTGGAGAAAACTCTATGGGGTATGAAAGAAATATACCTTTTTTCTGCAGTACATTAGACCTATACCAAAATTTGCTATGTATTAAACCTAGCTGTACCATATTTAAAACTATGCTATAAAACAGCTGTCATAAAAACTGACTGGTGCCAGTTAAGAAATAATGAACCACTGGATTAAGATAGGTACAAAATAAACAGTAGGAAATGACTATGGTAATCTATTGTTTGCCTGACCCAAGGACATTAACTCACTATTTGACAGAAAACTTGGAAAATATTATGGTAAAAATGGTAAAAATAAAGCCGCATCTCATATCCCATACCAACATAAGGCCAAAAGGGGGTAGAGAATTTAGACAAAAGGGGCTATACCCTAGACCATTTAACAGATTATGAAATACAATATCTGTTGGAGCTACGGAAAGATGAGAAATTTATGACAAAACAAGAAATTGAATACATTACAAATGCAAAATGTATGGTTTTGTCTATTAAATTTAAAGGTTTTACACTACTAAATCAAAATACTGTCAAAATGAGAAGGGAAACAGAAAGCTAGGAAACCATTTAAATGGGAAAAGTTCCACATATTCCAAATATTTGAAAGAGCTATTTTTGTAGTAACAAAGATTTGGAAGTTGAAGGGATGTCCGTCAATTGAGAAATGGCTGAATAAGTTATGACAATAAATGTTATGAAGTGCTGTTGTTCTCTAAGAAATCATGAATGGTTAGACTCTAAAGAAGCATGGAAAGAAGTCCATGAACTGCTACCAAACAAAAGAAAGAAAACCAAGAGAACACTGTGCACATCAACAATAGTTTAAGTTGATCAACAATGGATGTATGATTGATACAGCTTCACTCAGCAGTTCAGAAGGCTCAGAAAACCCTGGGAGACACATTCAGACAAAAAACAGAAACAAAATACCACAGAATCTGAATGAACACATCATACTCTGGTCTTTTCATGACTTAATGTCTATAGGGGATGATTCAATCCTAAACATTGTGGCTACTCTAACAAGTCTATTTAGCATACCTTCCTCACAATTCTATTAGTTGGTAGTGTGTGAAATTTAAAGGGAAGTTGGCAATAAACTAAATATTTCTTTTCTGTTGGGAAAGTAGGTATTTGTGATTTTGGATTTTAGCTGGCACATTAAATGTAAGTGGTTGAGATGTTCTGAGTAATTGCATGCAGAGCTAATTTTGATTCTGGTTGCATTTATCAAGAAATCATTTAATCCTGAAATACTTTTCCAAGGCATGCTGTGGACAAGGCCCCATGCTCAGAGTAAAAGTCAGCATCTATTATTGAAAAAGATAGCTGTTGATAGGATCAATGTGGGGCACAAAGGTATCCTACAAAGGTTAATCACTAACTGTTTTGTTCCATTATCTATTGGTGAAATAAGCAGGTATAAATTCTGTCCTCAGGTTCAACAGTGATCCTCTTTTATAGTCAGAAAACCTTACACCTCATGCAACACATTTTTTAACATAAGCTTGATTTCATGACAGTCTCTTTTATTTTGTCCTATGTTATATAATGACATCTCTTTGGGATGGTACTGGATCCCTTCAACTCCCTTTCCACTCCTCCACATACTAAGATTCAAATAGGATAAGGGATATGGTCTGAGTCTCCAATCTCACTAGTTTAGGGAAATCCTGTCATGGAAACAATCTCTATTAACAAAAGTGAAGACCATTTCTATGGCTTTTAGTTTTAGATAATTACCTATGGCAATGAGAGGTCACATGATTTTCTTGAAGTCTCACAAACAATATCTTTTTTTTGTAAGGTGTGAGAGTGGCTAGGTACCAAAGTAAATAGATCTTTTGGCTGAGAATTCTGATTCAAAACAGGTCTCAGACATTTTGTACTTGGATGATCCAGGACAAGTCACTTGTCCTCGTCCTCTTCCATTTTTCTCCTAGTAAAATGTTTTCTATTCTTACAATGAACAAGACACATATTACTGAACTTTAACAGATCTTTCTCTACATTTACAATTCACTATATTTTGTGGGAAATAATTCCTTTCAATGAAGATTTTTAAGTGGAGGCTAGATGAAAATTTCAGGACATTGATTCATGCATTTTGTAGGTATGAATTTGAAGAATCTATCTAGTATTCCTTTCAACTCTAAATTTCTATAATTCCATGATTCTTCATTCAGAAGGCTAAATTAAGGTTGGCTAGTTCTTGGCCTTTGTTATTGAAGAAGACCAAAATGACATATCTACATTTGATTCAAATTATAGTGTGTCCTACTGTGACTGATCAGATCAATATAAACATGGAATGGTCTACCGCAGATTGGACAGAAACAGTCCATGTGAACAACTGGGGTGGATACTCTAAATTTATAGATGTCATGTTTCCTTCGAGCTGCTTCAATTCTGCCTTCCTCATAGAATGCTTCACACTCACTGATGAGGGCATGCCATGCTAGGTGATTCTGTGTTAGACTTTCACATGCTGTACAATCAATTCTAAGTCCTTCAATGGAGTCACCTTTCATGGTGTCTTGCTATCACTTTGAATGATGTTCTTGTGAGTTCTTGTCTTGTTTTAGATCTCCATAAAATAGTTTTTTGGCAAGTTCAGGTCTAGCATTCTAAGATGTCCAGTTCATTGCAGTTTCCCTCTCTGTAGTACTGTTGGAATGCTATGCATTTTAGTTCGAGAAAGGACCTCATTATTTGGTATCTTTTCCTTTAGAATCTTCCTAAGACAATTTAAATGGAAGTGATTCAGTTTCCTGACATGATGGTGGTAAAACCATGTCCAGGTTTCAGAGACATATAACAATGAGGTCAACAAAACAGCACTATAGACCTTCAGTTTGGTATTCAGTCTAATACCTCTTCTCTCCTATACTTTCTTTCAGTCTCCCAAATACTGAGATAGCTTTGGCAATATGTGTGTGTGTGTGTGTGTGTGTGTGTGTGTGTGTGTGTGTGTGTGTGTGTGAACCACATTGCCTGTGTGTGCCTCCTTGGAAAGACACTGCCAAGGTAAGTGAATTAATCCATAGTACTCAAAACTTCTCCATTTACAGTAATATATGGATCCATATATGAATGATGGGTTGCTGGGTGATGGTGCACCTGTGTTTTCTTGGTGTTAATTATTAAACCAAAATTGGCACAAGCAGCAGAGAATCAATCCATACTTTGTTACATCTTAGCTTCAGAGGCTGCATTGACTGCACAATCATCTGCAAACAGAAGACCATACACCAACATTGTTTCCACTTTGGTCTTGACTTGTAATCTTTACAAGTTGAAGAATATTCCATCAGTGTGGTACCTGACCTTGAGGTCATGTTCTTCCTCAGTATTTTGAATTGTTATCATCTGCATAAAATTCACTTTTTTTCTGCCTTCTTCTTAAGCCAAGAGTCTTGCATCTTTCTAAGTTTCACTCTACTTTACTTTTAGTGTAATTAAATAATGCCTTCTTAAAAATGGATGAACTGCTGGCAAACCCTGTGGAATTCCATTTTACAATCATCAGCTTCTATATTTACCCATTATTTCCATCAAACCAGTCTTGGTGTTTTCTGAGGGTTCTATCCCAGGTGAGCAAATGCAGCATTGTACAACAGTTGTCTGAAAGTTGCCAACTCTTTTTTGTTCCACTGTTGTGAAATGTGTGTTGGATCAGTTTTTGTTCCAATTTAGCAACAAACTGTTCCTGCACAGACAGACAAATTAATCTCTTGACATTAATTCTTCTTGCATTTGTTTTGCCTTGGGGTCTCCGCTTTGGTTGATTGTGAATATTTATCTTAGAGAGGATGAGTCTATGATCAGTCCAGCACTTTGTACCCCAAATTGCCTTTGCCACTCTCACACCCTGACTATCTCTTCCCTTTACCATCACATACTCTAAATATATGTCAATGTTTGCTACAAGCGTGCAGTCACAAAATTTTATTATATTTAGGTAAGTGGATGATGAGAAGGTCATGATATGTGTAAATGTTCAGTAGAAGGTGACTATTACAGTTGCTGTTTCCAAGGACTCCCTGTCATGTCTGATAATCTGAGCCTACTCTTATATTACTCATCCACAATTATAAGCTTGTCCTCTTTTGGTACATTCATAAGGGTCTCCAGATATACTTAAATTTTTCTTTAACTTCATCAGCGTTTAATGGTGACATGGTATTTTCCTGGAAGTGGCAATCTCATTGTCATGAACCTGTCATTCACTCCTTTTGGAAGGTATTCAAAAATGCTGACTAGATTACAATGTTCCCTTTCATTTCAATCAATCCAGAAAAATGTGTATCCAGTTCTGACTTCACTAAGCTAGCCTTCATTTGCCAACATTTTTTCACTCAGGACTACTAGTTGGATATTATATCTTCTGAGTCCTCTTGCAAAAAAAGTTCTTCATCTTTCAAGTCTATTGGATCCTGTGTTGTTTATGGGTGTGCTCACATTCCATTCAATGATAATGAGTGGAATCTTCTTTGAAGAAGGTTTTGTATATTTTTTTGTGTGTCTCAACTACACTGTGAGATTCTTCAACTGCAGTGGTAATCAGGATATGGTTGGGTAAGCAGATTATTTTTAGGGCACTTTATCCAGCTACTTCCTCAGATCAGGAGATGAGCAGTGTGATCTTTAAAAGAGTTGCTCAGTGACCCAGGAAAATGCCAAATCTCACTACTGTTTTCAGTGGAGAAGTGACCCTATGGCCTGTGTGCCCTGTGTGCAGGATTGTGACTACAGTTTCATTTGCACCTGATGCTTTATCACTTGCCTGCCACCACAGGACTTTGAGGAATGGTTATGAATGACGTCTTTTGTTGTGTGCATAAATTTGATTCAAGTAAACTATAGCTGCATGAAGTCAACTCACTCTTATCTAAAATCATCATGATCCCACAGAGCAAGGCAATGTCAAGACAACTGGTGATGACTCTGGATGCAGTGGATGACCTCGATGTCTTCAATGTCTAGCAAAGCTCTAAGCACTCCACAGCATGTGACTTCATGACCATTGGAAGAAATTATTCTTCTCCATGTATTCCACCAATGGATGATTTCACAAGCTTGATTAAAAATTCTGTGTGACTGAAGAGGGATGAAGGTAGGATATGAAATTTGTTAATGGGGCAACTGAAAGAAATTATATGTTAACATCAAGTGTAATAGAGTATATATTATGACACAAATGTTAAGAAGATGCCTGAGAGGAAATTTTGACATCCATTTAACTGAATGAGATGTCACCCTTTTATTAATAGATTTTTGTTTTAAGTTTCAAATAATGTTAAAGTTATGAAATAATGTATGATTAGTCAACTTTTGTGTAAATTGTATTTATATAACTTGGATAGTATAGAGTATAGACTGAAAGAGATAAAAAAGAAAATTAGTGGAAAAATATTTTCTAAAGGTCAAAGGATAAGATAAATAAATAGGATAAATGGTTGAGCAAATAGGTACAATAAACTCAGTCCATTTTCTATGGCTCATGTTAATTCAGACTGGGCAAAGTTAATGAGACCTGGAAAACAAGACAACTTTGAACTAGAGTTTTTAAGCAATGAACCTGATTTTTTATAAATTTTCAAATTCCTCTCTAATACAGACATTATTTTTAATGATTTACTTCTCATATCAGGACAAATTTGAAGTGGAAGAGTGAAGTCTTTTAAATTACTTTTTAGAAAATAAAACCATTTGAAACTAAAGTTCAGTTTTATACCAACTTAAATTTGATAAGTTTCAACTCTCAAGATATATTTCTGTTTTAAGGTTGAATAAAAGAAGAGAGATCTATTTAAAGAAAAACACTCTCTGAAGAGAAATGTGCAGAAGTCTTCATATAATAGAGCTTATTAAACTTTCAAATCTGCTAGCTTAAGCTTATACAACATAAAATATGATGGTATTGCTTATAGTGATACTGAATCAATTAGGCATTGAGTTTATATTAAAAGCATTAACAAGCCTTTTTGCTGTTTTGAATGTTTTAAGAAATTAGATTTTAGTATGGAGACATTATATTTAGTGAATGGTAATAATTCCCATTTCATCTTATTTGTAGTCTAGTATGTTTGATAATTTGGAAATTTTTTAGGATACCTGTGGAACTATAAGCAAATGATTTGAAAATTAACTAAAGATGTTCTAATTGTTTATTTTTTTATTTTTTAAATTTTTTTTAGGTTTTTTTGCAAGGCAAATGGGGTTAAGTGGCTTGCCCAAGGCCACACAGCTAGGTAATTATTAAGTGTATGACACAGGATTTGAACCCAGGTACTCCTGACTCCAAGGCCAGTGCTTTATCTACTATGCCACCTAGCCACCCCTGTTCTAATTGTTTCAAAGACTTCTGGAAGCAATGGTCGTAGGTGTTTGAATATAAATAATAATTGAACATATTAATAAAGAAATTTTTATAGAATCTGTTTCTATATGCCACCTGGGATTATTATATTCATATATCCCATATCATTTTTTGTTAATTTTGAAGTTAAAACATGAACACAACATGGATGAAAATAATTTTTTTTATTTTGTGTTTTTTTTTGTGATACTCTCTTGCTACATTCAATGTGAGATTTTAACTTATATTTAAATCTTGAGAACTGAACTCATTTGAACTTCTTATTATTTGGAATTTGCTATTTATGATCTTGTGGGACTATTGATTAGAATGATTCTATATCTGACATCAGTTATGATCAGTGAAGGAATGCTGTTGACTCAGTGTTCTTTTGAAGTCAGAAAACCCAATGGAGTTTTGAAAATTACAGGTCACAGATTAATTGGAATAAGAGTTGAAAGGATAGTTTTTCAGTGTGGTCTGAGGTTGGAGCCTTTATGACTCTGTTTCCCAAATGTGACGTTTGGAAAATGTCTCACCTGCCAGATTTAAAGTCTGGCTGAAGGCATTTGGCTACCCACATGACTTCTAATGAGAAACTGACATCTAAATGAATGAAGGAATTTTTCTTCTCTTTAGATCCCTAATCTTTATGGTAAATTTCTCAAATGATCAATATTAAGAACAGGAACAGAAATGTTAAGGTAAAGAGATGGGAGGATGGAGGATATTGAATGGGATAAGTCACATTACATAAAGAGATACAAAGGACATGTTATTATAGAGGGAAAGAAGAGAGGAGGTGAGAACCACCTGAATCTTGCTCTCATCAGACTTGGCAAAAGTTAACACATACACACTCAATTAACTTAAGAAACTTATCCTACCTTTCAAATACTAAAGGGGTGGGGAGGAAAAGCAGAACTAAAAGAAGAAAGGGAAGGAAGAAGGGAGAAAGGGAAAAGGCAAGGAAAGGGGAGGGAGTTGAATATAAGGGGGAAAACACAGTGAAGGTGGTGGTATTCAATAAAAAATACTTTGGAATATGGATAAAGTGAAAAAGTAGAAAATAAAAACACAGGGAGGACAGTATGGAGGGCAATAAAGAGTTAGCAATTATAACTTTGAATGTGATTGGGATGGACTCTCCCTTAAAATGTAAGCGAATAGCAAAATCCTGCAATATGTTGCTTACAAGAAACTCATTTGAAGCAGAGAGATACATATATATTAAAAGTAAAAGTTTGCTGCAAAATAAAGTTTTCTTTAGCTGAAGTGAAAAAAACAATGGTAACAAACTTTATCTCAGAAAAAGGAGCTGCAAAAATAGATCAAATGAAAAGAGATAAGGAAGGAAACTATATCCTCCTAATAGATACCATAGACAATGAAGCAATTTCAATACTAAAAAGGTATATACCAAATAGTATAGCATCCAAATTCTTAGAGGAGAAGTTGAATGAGTTACAGGAAGACATAGACAGCAAAACTCTACTTGTGGGAGGCCTCAATCTCCCACTCTCAGATTTAGATTAATCTAACCATAAAATAAACAAGAAGGAAATTAAGGAGGTAAATAGATTGTTATAAAACCTAGGCATGATAGACCTTTAGAGAAAATTGAATTGGAATAGAAAGGAATAAACTTTTTGTTCCATAGTACATGGCACTTACACAAAAACTGACCATGTACTAGGGCATAAAAACCTAATAATCAAAAACAGAAAGGCAGAAATAGTGAATACATTTTTTTTCTGATCATAATGCAATAAAAATCACATGTAATAACGGCCCAGGGAGAGATAGACTTAAGATTAATTGGAAACTAAATAACCTCATTTAAAGAATGAGTGGATCACACAACAAATTTTAGAAAAATTAATGATTTCTTCCTACATAATAACAATAAGAAAACAATATACGAAAACTTATGGTATATAGTTAAGGCAGGTGTCAGGGGATATATATCCATAAATGGTTACAACCTCATTTTAAAGAATGAGAAATTATAGAAAAAATTAATCATTTTATTCTAGATAATGACAATAATGACACAACATACCAAAACCTATGGGATTCACTCAAAGTGGCTGACAAGGGATATATTATATCTTTAAATGCTTACATGAATAAATTAGAAAAAGAGTAAAGCAATGAACTAAATATGCAACTAAAAAATTGGAGAAAGAACAAATTAAAAAACCTCAATTAAATACCAAATTAGAAATTCTAAAAATTAAAAGATAAATTAATAATATTGAAAGCAAAAACAACTATTGAAATAATAAATAAAACCAAAATTTAGTTTTATGAAAAAAACAATAAAATTGATAATCCCCTGGTTAATTTGATTAAAAAAGAAAGAAAACCAAATTGCTAGCATCATAAATGAAAAATGTGTACTCACCACCAATGAGAAGGAAATGTAATAATTGAAAATTATTTTGCCCATCTCTATGCCAATAAATTTGACAATCTAAGTGAAATGCATGAATATTTACAAAAATGTATGTTGGCCAGGTTAAATGAAGAGGAGATTAAATACCTATCTTAGAAACCCTATCTTAGAAAAAGATATTCAATAAGCCATCATTGAACTCCCTAAGAAAAATCTCCAGGGCCTGATGGATTCACAAGTGATTTCTACCAAACATTGAAGGAACAATTTGGTTACAATTCTATATGAACTCTTTGGAAAAATAGGGGAAGATGGAACTCTGCCTAACTTTTTCTCAAGAACCACTATGATGCTGATACCTAAACTAAGAAGAGCTAAAACAAAGAAAGAAAATTATAGACCGATCTCCCTGATGAATATAGATGTAAAAATCTTAAATAAAATCTTAGCCAAATGATTACAAGTTATCACTGGGATAATACATTATGATCAAGTAGGATTTATCCCAGGAATGTAGGGTTGGTTCAGTATTAGGAAAACTGGAAGTATAATTAATTATATCAAAAATAAATCTATCACAAATTATATGATCATATCCATGGATGCTTGAAAAGCTTTTGACAAAATACAGCACTCATTTCTACTAAAGCCATTAGAGTGTAGGAATAAATGGATTGACTGTTCCTTAGAATAATTAGCAGTATTTATCTGAAACCATCAACAAACTTTATATTCAATAGGGAGAGCCTAGAGGCATTCCCAATGAGATAAGGGGTGAAACAAGGATGCCCATTATAACCACTACTATTAAAAACCATCTTAGAAGTGTTAGCTTCAGCAATTAGAGAAGAAAAACAAATCAAGGAATTAGAATTGGGAAGGAAAAAACAAAACTCTCATTCTTTCCAGGTGACATGATGATATACCTAAAGAATCCAAAGAATTCATCCAAAAAATACTGGAAACAATTAGCAATTTTCGCAGAGTTGCAGGATATAAAATAAACCCTCATAAATCCTCACCTTTTTTATATATGACTAGAAAGATACAACAGGAAGAGCTAGAAAGAGAAATTCCATTCAAAGCAACCTCAGACAGTATGAAATACCTGGGAGACTATCTGCCAAGGCAGACTCAGAAACTTTTTGAAAACAATTATAAAACACTTCACACACAAATAAATCAGATTTAAATAACTGGGGAAATGTCAACTGCTCATAGATAGGTAGAGCTAATATAATAAAAATGACAATTGTACCAAAACTAAAGTACCTGTTTAGTGCTCTACCAATCAAAATTCCAAAAAATTACTTTAATTAGTTAAAGTTTAAGTTAATTCATATGAGAAATAAAAAGACAAGGATTTCCAGGGATTTAATGAAAAAAAGTGCAAAGGAAGGGGGCTTAGCCCTACCTGATCTTAAATTATATAACAAAGCATCAGTCCAAAGTTATCTGGTATTGGCTAAGGAATAGAGTGGTGGAGCAGTGAAATAGACTAGGTGCAATAGCAGGAAATGATTATAGTAATCTGTTGTTTGATAAACCCAAAGAGTCCAGCTATTGGGATAAAATCTCTATCTTTGATAAAAACTGCTGGGAAAATTGGAAATTAGTATGGAAGGAACTTAGATTAGAACAATATCCCACACTCTTTACCCAGATAAGATCCAAATGGATACAGGATTTAGACACAAAAACAACACTATAAGCAAATTAGAAGATCAAGGACTAGTTTACCTGTCAGATCTATGGAAAGTGGAGCAGTTTCTGACTAAGGAAGAGATGGAGAACATCACTAAAAACCAACTAGATGATTTTGATTACATCAAATTAAAAAGCTTTTGCACAGATAAAACCATTGTAACCAAGATCAAAAGAAATGTAGTAAAATGGGAACAATTTTTAAAGCTAATGTTTCAGACATAGGAATCATTTTTAAAACATACAGAGAACTGAGTCATATTTTTAAAAAAAGCCATTCCCCAGTTGACAAGTGGTCAAAGGATTTGCAAAGGCAATTTACAGATGAAGCAATCAAAGCAATCCATAGTCATATGAAAATTTGCTCTAAATCATTACTTATTAGAGAAATGCAAATTAAAGCTTCTCTGAGTTACCACCTTTCACCTCTCAGACTAGCCAATATGATCAGAAAGGATAATGATTATTGTTGAAAGGGTTGTGGCAAATCTGGGACACTATTACACTGTTGGTGGAGCTGGGAACTCATCCAACATTTCTGGAGAGAAATTTGGATCTATGGCCAAAGGGCAACAAAAATGTTTATACCCTTTGATCCAGCAATACCACTACTGGGTCTAAACCCTGAAGAGATGATGAAAAGGGGTAAAACATCACTTGTACAAAAATATTCATAGCAGCCCTGTTTGTGGTGGCAAAGTATTGGAAATCAGGTAAATGTCCTTCAATTGGGGAATGGCTTAGCAAACTGTGGTATATGTATGTCATGGAACACTATTGTTCTATTAGAAACCAAGATGGATGGGAATTCGGGGAAGGCTGGATGGATTTGTATGAACTGATGCTGCGTGAGATGAGGAGAACCAGAAAAGCACTGTATACCCTAACAGCAACATGGGGGTGATGATCAACCTTGATGGACTTATTCATTCCATCAGTGCAACAATCGGGAACAATTTTGGACTGTCTGCAGTAGAGAATACTATTTGTATCCAGATAAAGAACTCTGGAGTTTGAACAAAGTTCAAGGACTATTCCCTTTAATTTAGGGAAAAAAACTGATACCTTATTGCCTGATCTTGTTATCTCTTATACTTTATGGTTCTTCCTTAAGGAGTTCTCTCTCATCACACTCAATTTGGATCAATGTATAACATGGAAACAATGTAAAGACTGACAAATTGCTTTCTGTGAGGGGATGGGGGGAGGGAAGTATGATTGGGGTAAAAATTTTAAAACTCAAAATAAATAAAATCTTTAATTAAAAAAAGAAATATGGGGCAACTAGGTGGTGCAGTGGATAGAGCACCAGCCCTGCAGTCAGGAGTACCTGAGTTCAAATCTGGTTTCAGACCCATAATAATTACCTAGCTGTGTGGCCTTGGGCAAGCCACTTAACCCCACTGCCTTGAAAAAAAAAAACACAATAACAACCAAAAAAAAAAAAAAGAGAAAGAAATGCTAGCTTCAGCAATAAGAAAAGAAAAAGAAATTGAAAGAATTAGAATGGAAGGAAGAGACAAACCTCACTCTTTGTAGATGACATGACAATATACCTAGAGAATTCCAAAAAATCATCTAAAAAATTACTAGAAATAATTAACAACTTTAACAAAGTTGCAGGACACCCTTATAAATCCTCACATTTATATATATATATATATATATATATATATATATATATATATATGACTAACAAGATGCAGCACAAAGAGCATAAAAGAGAAATCCCATTTAAAGTAATTTCTGACAATGTGAAATACTTGGGAGTCTACTTGTGGAGCCAGACTCAGAAACTTTATTGAAAACAATTACAAAACACTTCTCACACAAATAAAATCAGATGTAAATAACTGGGCAAATATCAACTCCTCATGCATAGGCAGGGCTAATATAATTAAAATGTCAATTCTACCTAAATTAAACTACTTATTTATTGCCCTACCAATCAAAATCCCCAAAAATTACTTTTTTAATGAGTCAAAAAATACAAATAAATTTATATGGAGAAATAAAATTCAAAAATTTCCATGAATTTAATGAAAAATGTGCAAAACAAGGGGGCTTAGACCTACCTGATCTAAAATTATATTATAAAGTGTCAGTCCAAAACTATCTGGTATTGGCTAAGAAATAGAGTGGTGGAGCAGTGGAATAGACTAGGTGAAAGAACAGGAAATGATTATAGTAATCTCCTGTTTGATAACCCTAAACAGTCCAACTTTTGTGATAAATACTCTCTTCGATAAAAACTGTTGAGAAAATTGGAAGTTAGTGTGACAGACACTTGGGTTAGACCAACACCTCATATCCAATAGAAAAATAAGATCAAAATGGATATAATATTTAGACATAAAAGACTATATTATAAACAAACTAGGAGATGATGAACTTACCTGTCAGATCTATGAAAAGGAAAGCATTTTGTGACCAAAGAAGAGGGGGCAGAACATCATTAAAAACAACCTAGATAATTTTGATTGCATTAAATTAAGAAGCTTTTCACAGCCAAAACCAATGTAAGCATGATTAAAAAGAAATGTAATTTGGTAAACAATTATTACAACTAGTATTTCTGACAGAAGAGTTATTTCTAAAATATATAGAGAGGTGACTCAAATTTGTAACAAAAACAAGCCATTCCCCAATCAACAAATAGTGGAGGTAATTTACAGATGAGGAAATCAAAGCTATCCACAGTCAAATGAACCATCACTCTAAATCATTACTTTTTAGAGAAATGCGAATTAAAGCATCTCTAAGGTACCACCTCAGACTGGCCAATATGACCAGAAAGGAAAATGTTCAATGTGGGAAGGGAAGAGATGTGGGAAATCGGGGACACTTATACATTGCTGGTGAAGCTGTGAACTCATCCTACCTTTCCAGAGAGCAATTTGAAATTAAGCTAAAAGGGCAATAAAAATGTGCTAACTTTTATATTTTATTTTTTTTTTCCTTAATGATATGATTTCTTGCTCAACACATTCAATTTAAATCAATATACAACACAGAACCAACTTTAAGACTATCGGATTGCCTTCTGTGAGGGGTGGGAGGAGGAAAGAAAAGTTTAGGGGAAAAATTGTAAGATTCAAAATAAAATATTTAAATAAATATAAAAAATAAATAAAATAACTATAACATTTCTTGCTGTTATGTCATCATGACAACAAAAATGACTTATTTTTATTCAATACTTTATAGTCATATACATCAACTTACAGTCAACACCTCAACCTTTTATGGTATTGAGTTCATTTTTAAATGATGTCCTTTGTTTTTTCAAAATAATTTTTCAATATTATTATTATTATTATTTTGTAAGTAATTCAAATACCACTCAATTTATAAGAATTTGATACTAAAAAAGGGAAGCAAGACTAGTCCAAGACCAAACATCTAGCAACCAGAAGGGATAAGATTTACATTCAGGATTTTGATTTCTGAATCTTGTGATCTTTCCATTAATTTTTTTTTTTTGCTGAAGCATATTCTCAACAATATACCTTTGTCTTCACATATAAAATTATAGTCATTGTCATTTTTGCAATCACTTGTATATATATCCACTTTTCTCTAATTACACAGTTGCCACTCAAGTGCAGTCTTATCAAAGCCTTCCTGGATTCCTAAAATAGTCTTCCAATTTATCTCCCTACTTAAAGTTGCTTTCCAGTCCAGTTAAACCTTGACTCAGCTGCCCAAGTAATATTCTTTTAAAAAATATTTTATTTTTTAATTTAAGGTATAAATCAAACATTTCTTTAACATAATATAACTTTGAAAAGATACCCAACTTTATATTCCTTTTAAATATAAAGTTATCCTGCAAATTTTTTCTTCCCCTTCTCAAATTAGAGATGAAAACCATTAGACACAAATAGGTAAAATTATTATCTACATATTTCTACTGTGGCAGGGAACTCTGAGCACAGAGAAATGTTGTGATCTTTTACATGGAACCTTTTCTGTACTATGGGGGTGTCCTTCATTCTGTGTTGATCATTTGTGAACTCCATTTCCTTAGCTTCTTTAGATTTTAACAAGGAGGCTGATCTTGCTTGAGTCCTTTGGGCAGCAGATGCTTAGTAATGCTGCTTATGTTCCGTGAGTGCTGTCTTAGGTCTGGTATTATGATTTGGAGAAAACCTGAATTCACATGCTAATCCACTCCTCAAGCACCACCCTTATGCATGCACCATGGAAATATTTTTAGCAAGGGTCCTGTCCATGTGGGATCTTCTTTCCTATTTGACTCCTAATCTTGTAGCTGGTTCTGTGTTGATCCAACTTTCCTTTCTTTTCTTTTTTCCCCTCTTAATTTATCTATTCCCTTCGCTATTTTGTTTCTCAACTGTCTCTTTTATTCTTAACTTTATTACTTTCTTAGAAACTATTATCTTCTGTAACAAATTCTCTATGTAGATGCTTTTTCAAAGGACCTAACTTGTGAAGTTGTATAGTAGCTTGTGAATTTTTTGTTTAACTTGTGAACTTTTGTAGTAATCTGTGAATTAAAGTCTAAGTCTTTTCTACCATCCTGGTAAATTGGTGAGTTCTTCTCAAAACTAACCCACATAGATCCTTAATCCCTCTTTCCCCAAAACCTGTCTTCACTACAATGGTAAATCAATTCTTGTTCTGGAAATTTTGACGAGAGAACCAATGTGTGCGGAATGATTTTTCCCATAATAAATAATGTAATTGGAAATAACTCATGAATATTTCCCATAACTTTCACATTTCACTGAGACAATTTTAAAAAATGAGATTGTCTTGTACTAAAGATCCTTAAAACTAAATAGCCATGGATAAAAAAAGGCATTTAATTAAATAAAAATAAGCTAAAATTTAACTTCACGTAACCTGAACTGAGAGAAGTTTCTGACAAAATTCATTGTTATTTGTCCTTTGTTCTTGATGAGGACCACGATATCAGGGAGGTGAATGCCATGACATTCAACTGAATTGGATTTAAGTGAGGGGATATTATTCAAAGTCATCAGTCTCACTTTCTCCTCACTAGCTATCTGGGTCCAGTGTTCAGATGTAGATCAGAGTAACTGAACATGGCCTTGGATGCAGGGGGAGATGTTGGCATTTTAAAGCTAAGATCTTTCCTTAGTTAGTTTGACTGAGGCAAAACTCATTCAGTGATTAAGGCTAGGTGAGGGAGAGATGAGGCAAAGGTCAAGAATGGCTACTTTTACTTAGTCCCAAAAAATAAATATAGCCCAAGAGGGTAAGACCCTGAGGATTTCTCAGTGATTAAGGCACGTTTGGAAGGAATAAAAGCAAAAATGCCTTTTTTTCCAATTTTAAAAAGGTCATTTTAGGAGAATAGTCTTTCAGGGTTTCTGATCAAAACAGGAAATAATTGCTATATACATTCATTCTGAACCAATCAAATCCCACATAATGAGCAAATAGGCATAGCCTGGAATTCTGCACTCTTTGTGAGCTACCTCTGAGGATTGACTCTATTTCATTGTGAGAAAGGGGCATTTTTTTCTCTTGTGGGGCAGCATCATGACTCATTTTAGTTGTAGCAAATGTGGTGCGTATTGAGCAAGCAGAATTCTGAAACTATTTTTTTCTTGTCAAAATGTGACAAGTAACAGGGTTGATGAGTTATGAAGCTGACAATATCAAGGTATCACTGTATTTATCAGGTTTTATCTCTCAATGCAGATAGAGCATTTCTTCATATCCTCATTATAGTTAAGTTGTGTGTTTATAATAGTCAAAATGTTAAGACATTCCTAAAAGAATATTGCTGTTATTGTATATAATGTTCTTTTGGTGCTGCTTATTTTACCTTTCATTATTTTGTACATGTCTAAGTAATAACTGACCCTTTGGGGTCCCTTTGGGGTTTTTTGGCAAAGATGCTGAAGTGGTTTGTCAGTTCCTTTTCCAGTTAGTTTTACAGATGATAAACTTGATTATATGAGGCACAAGAAATGATTCATGTTGGACTTAAAGGTCTCTCCTTTTGGAACATGAATTACTAATGTACAATGCCACATATGCACAATGAGTACTGTCTTGGCTAGTCCTTGGAGTGTCATCCCAGTGGTGTGAGTACTGGTGAATACCCGGAGCCATTTGCTAAACCCTCCCCAAGTATCCTCCCTGGACAGTTCACAATGAAAATACATTTAATAAAGGCCTCCCAGAAAAGGTCTATTTTTCCATCTTTCCTCCTCCTTGTAGGATGACCACTTTCTCTCTAAACTAGAACCTCTTGATACCAACCTAGGCCACTAGAGAACTATGGCCTCTTCTCCATGTGGCCCTATTTGCTTGAGTCTAAGCCAGGTCTCATGGCTATTTTTCCTTTCTTCCTTATCCTCAGGCAGTCTTACCTAAAACTCTGTTATTCAACCTGTCCTCACCCTTAAGGTCTCCTGTGTCCTGACACTTGTCTTTCACTCTTTCCTCTGGTACCTTGCCCAGACCTTTGTTAATCTCCCTGTCCTTAAGTCCCTTACAAACAGTTTACTGTTCCTCCAGGAAAAAAAGAAAGATTTTAACTGTGAATTTTGCAGGCTTGTAAAATAAATCCTGAGCTATTTAAACAGCAGTGTGCTTTTCACCCTCAAGATCACTCAATCTTTATTGGTAACACCCATTTCTTCCACAACAGAGTCAAGCAAGGTTAAGTGATTTCTCAGCTAGTAAAGATATAAGGCCAGATCTGAACTCAGGAAGATGAATTCACCATCGAGGAGGACAGAGATTAAAATATTTTGCTTTTGTTTGTATACCCATCATCACTACCACCAACCACTACATTACATGCTTAGCAAAGTTATTTTTGTTGCTATTGTTGTTCAGTGCTTTTCAATGTCCAACTTTTTGTGATCCCATTAAGGGTTTTTTTTTTAAGAAAAGGCACTAGAGTAGTTTGTCATTTTCTTCTCCCCTTAATTTTATAGTTGAATAAACTAAGGTTTAACTGATAATTAAGTGACTTTGTACAACTAGAAAATATTTGAAGTTGAATTTGATTTCAGGTCTTTATGACTCCAGACCTGCCTTTGTCCATGCTTGGCACATATTTAGCATTTTATAACTGTCTGTTAATTAATTGATCACTGATTCATGATAGGCACTTAGTATTTTTCAATGGAACTACATTTTTAAAAAGCAGAAAAAGCTAATGAGCTGAAGACATCTTCATTCATTCTGAACCAATCAAATCCCACATAATGAGCAAGTAGGCATAGCCTGGAATTCTGCACTCTTTGTGAGCTGCCTCTGAGGATTGACTCTATTTCATTGTGAGAAGGGGCATTTTTTCTCTTGTGGAGCAGCATCATGACTCATTTTAGTTGTAGCAAATGTGGTGAGTATTGAGCAAGCAGAATTCTGAAACTATTTTTTCTCTTATATAATTCTTAAAGTTATTCTATTTATTCCTATTTCCTTAAACAAAAGTTCCTTTATAACAAAATCATCTTTGATACACATTAGCTAGGACCTGTAATGTCATTGAAGTTTATAAAAATCTCTTTTTTTTTACATTTTTAAAAATTTTTACTTATTTTCATCCATATGTTCATGTATATTTACAAATTACAAAATTTCCCTCCACCATCCCTTCCCAACCCCTCTTCTCAGCAGGGAACAGTCAGGATAGCATTTTACATACTTATTTTGTTAAACATGTTTACAAATTAGTAATTTTTAGCATGAGGAATTAGGATTAAGATAAAGAGGTGCATAAGAGATAATTTTTATAAAGTGTTCATCAGATTCAGAAGGGTTGCTTTTTGGGGTTTTTTTTTTCTGTGTGTTTTGCATTGTTTTGTTTTTATTTTCTTCCTCTGATTGAGGGTAATATAATCCATAACCAGTCAAATACAGTTGTCCTAGCTCTTTGAATTGTTGAGATGTGCTGCTTTCATCAAGTTTGCTCATTTCATAATGTTGTTGTTGTTGTTTATATTGTTCCCTTGGTTCCATTCCCTAAAAATATATATTTTAGAAAATAATCTACCCAAAAAGCAATAAAAAGGTTCATTCCCTTTGACCTAGCACTTCCAATTCTAGGTTTATATATTGAAGAAATCATAAAAATGGGAAAATTCCCACATCTTCCAAAATATTCATAGGAGCTCTTTTTGTGGTAGCAAAGAATGGGAAATTGAGGAGATGCCCATCAACTGGGGAATGTCTAATCAAGTTACTGATCTTTGAAATGTGAATGTTCACTTAATAGAACTGGAAATTAGAGTTTAAGCTTACTTTTTGACTTATAGGCATAAATACATCATACTTTATATCCTTAGAAATTGTTCCAAAAAGTAAAATGGTATGCAATATTTCAATTATTTTTTGAACATCAGAAAAGTTAAATCTACATAGCAGAATTTTCTTGATATAAAGCAGTTGGTATTATTAATGCAAAGCTTTGAATAGCAAATATTTATGGAATAAAGCAATTTTTATAATTTGTTAGATTCCCTACTTGTTCCCACACAAAAATATTTCTACTTATTTCTCCTTAATTTACACCTTGCTGTGCATAATCTCAGAAAATGTAGCCTTTAGTGGCTTCAGTTATGCTGTCTTTTTCATGTTGTTAAAGTTATAATTAGTTACAGATGTTTATATTATATGAGAATAGACCTCTCAGTGTTGGGAAACTCTCTTGGGAGAGATATTGTACTGAGTCTTAAAAACTTTCTAAATACTTTTTTTCTAAGTTCTTAACAAAATTATTAACTTTTGCTCAAGACTAACAGAATTAGGGTTAGGGTTAGGGTTAGGGTTAGGGTTAGGGTTTTTTCTGTATAGGGAAATTCTGCACTGCAGAATATATATAATATATATTCATAATTTCTCAAATATCCACCATACATTTAAAGGATTTGGAATAAGGTTTCTGAGGTGCAGGCTGATTTATCTATGTTTTCCTACTGATTTTTACCCAACTTTCTCACTTTCCTTCCATGTATGATTTTTGTTATTGTTGAATCAGTTTTTTCCAGTCATTTCTGACTCTTCTTGATACAATTAGGAGTTTTCTTGGAAAAGACAATGTAGTGGTTAGACATTTCCCTTTCCAACTCATTTTACAGAGTAGTAAGCTAAAGCAAACAGTTAAGTGGCTTGTCCAGGGTAACATAGCTAGTAAGTGACTAAGGTCAGCTTTGAACTCAGAAACATGTGCCTTCCTTACTCCAGGCACTCTCTCTCCCTCTCTGTTCTGATATCTAGCTGTCCTCCCTATTAAAAGGGTCATTTTAACTCTTTTGTTATCCCTGTGACTCTTGAACAAAATCAAGATTTAAAGAATTAAACATTTAACTCTTCATTTTAATGTCATTTCAAAATCTAAAAACTGAAATAAAGCTAAACAGAGATAAATCAATACAACTTTTATCTGAACATGAATCGTTCCCATTATAGCAAGACTTATTTGATCTGAATTTGACCATCCTTAGAGGTAACCTCTTAGACTGTTATTAAATTTAGTTCAATATTTAATCATAGAATTCCAAGTTGCAGCATATTTTCAAGGGTATATTTGACTCTTATTAACTAACAAAAATCAAAGCCATTTTCTCATTAATCCATTTGCTTGAGCCTCCACCATACTTCATTAAATATTATTGATATAACAAATTGGAAATTCCTCCTTTCTGAATAGTATATTAATATCTGTTTATACAATAAATACTTTTTATCTCATCTTTAAATGAGCATTAAAACTACTATCTGTAAAATTTATTACCAAATTGTCTATCTATACATATATATCTCAAAATATTATAACTGTAAGAATGATCATAGGTAGAGTCATCACAAATCCACAGTATGATACCATATGCTTCATTTTCCTTTATGGATATACAGTCCCAATTTAGCAAATATATTCTCTTCATGATATTTGCCTTCTTCTAACAATAAAAATTATAATGATTTGATAAAGAAAGATCTGCTTTTTCTCTGATTTTTCTCAGTATAGAAGTAAATCCAGATGAGGCAGTAGTTTTTTTTTTTAAGCTTCTCTCAAGCCCTCAGTCTTAATATCGATACAGCCTCATTTCTCATAAATTTTTTTCTTTTCATAATCAAATAACAGATGACAATCCTAATGAGAAAAGAACCTTCATCTCCCCTTTCTCTCTGTCTCTTCTATAGACTCTCATAAATTGTTCCCTTACCTCCATAGGGAGAAGTATTTCCTAGAATAACAATTGCAACTGTGATTATTAGCATCATCTCTCTTAAGGAGATAGCCTTATAAGAAAAAGCTTTTGAAATAAGGGTTAATCTAGTAACTCTGGATAACCTCCTGTGAGGTACAAGAAACTACTCCCCAAACCAAAGTAATCCATTTTGGATTGGTGTATTACCAGATTTTCAGTTACATGGAACCTAATCTATTTCTGTGCTAAAAATTGCCAATGCTTCTCATAATTACAATTGATTTTTCTAGGGCTATCAAAATTTGTTTTCCTAACTGTCACAATCTAACTAAATACCTCACTCCAAATGTCAAAGAACAAGACAAACTACAAAGATACTAGAACATATCAATTTATGAACATCATTCCTCTCTTAAGATGCCTTAGAGTAGCATAATTATTTGGGGGAATCCTTTTGTATTTTTTCAGGACAAGCAGTAGACTATGATTTCTGTGGATAACCCAAGCTAAAGATATAAAGGCAAATGCTGTAGATTGAGCTCTTGATGTGTGATTCCTTCGCCATTGTATGCCATGAAGGAACCCCAAATTGTAAAATGGTTGGAAGCCCTGTGTGAACTTCTCTTAATTCTAGTGTAACGTTGACAGAATTTCAGAGAGTAGACAGAGGCTACTAAAAACCTTTAATATAGTGACTGGTATATTAAGATTGAGATACT
This sequence comes from Macrotis lagotis, assembly GCF_037893015.1. Classification (NCBI taxonomy): domain Eukaryota; kingdom Metazoa; phylum Chordata; class Mammalia; order Peramelemorphia; family Peramelidae; genus Macrotis; species Macrotis lagotis. Next base: position 357,763,819 of record NC_133666.1, read on the forward strand.
TTGCCCAGTGAGAGGACATAATATTTCAGTTAATGAAAGGGATTAGTCTAGACTTTCTCACTATAATTGAAAACAAGATAGAAAAATACCATAACTGACTTTCTTAAGCATTTAGAGGAACACATAATGTCAATTCAGAGGATTTTTTTTTATTTTTATAATCTTGTAGTCATGATTATCATTAGGATATTTTTTTCTCCTCTTTAAGCTTGTGATTTTATCAATGAGGGGGAAGAGTACTTGTATGAAAAATGCCTTCCATAGAGTTAGGTGGTAACCCATCAGCAACTCTTTGTCTAAGAGATGTTAAAAACTGTATGATCTTTGAATTTATATGACTTCTGCACAATCATATATGATAGCTACAAAACTTCACAACGAGATACCAACTTGAGGCCTTTCTACCTGTAAGCTTTGCCCTTTATCTACTAAATTACATATCCTCTCCTTTCCAGCATATATTACTGCACACATTGGTTTCATTTTTTTTACTATCAGTTGCAGAGGAGGAGGAAGCAGGAACAAAAGCTATAAGGAACTTGATTAATTCCTCCAAATTGGCAACTTGGGGGAATCTGGAATTTGAGTTCAAATCCAGTCTCAGTCACCTAAAGGCTGTGTGATCTGGGACAATAAATGATAAAAATATTTCTTTGTCACGAAAACCCCACTAGGGTCATGATGAGTCATATATGACTATAAATGTCCAAATAACATATAGTTGAAACTTTATAAAGTTGCTAAATACACCTCCAAATCATCTGGATGGTCTTTCATTCTTTCTAGGAATATTTGATTGTACCTGAGAGTCGGGAGTAAAACAGCATTTCTGTTCCTCTAATTTAGGTCAGAGACTACCTTGCCCTATTTCCATGTGTTTATGTTGTTTGGTGTTAGAAGCAGTCTATATATTTCTGTTTCTAAGAATATCCCTGCAAAATTTGTCTTTCCTTTTATCTTCTATTAATACCTGAAGCAAAATCAATTATTTTTTTCTTCTTTTTTGTTGTTCTCTCCCCTCCCCTCCTCTTCTCTCCTCTCCCCTCCTCTCCTCTTCTTTGCTCTCCTCTGCCCCTCCCTCTCTCCCTTTAACTCTCTCTCTCTCTCTCTCTCTCTCTCTGTTGGTCCCATTTTTGGCTAAAAATAAAAGAGACTCAATACATAAGTCATTTTTAGGTCCTAATTTCTTAGACTGTCCTATTTGGATATCATGATTTAGAATACCTACTCTGTGCTATCTGCATAAAAGGTCACCACAAGCCCCCTATAAAGTAATAATTAAAATGTAAGTAAATTTATGAATATTCTTATAGTATCTAATATCTCCTTAGTGATATGAGAATAAATCAAGTGATGTGGTATTTAAAATTTGAAATCTAATTTGTGCTAAAAAAATTATAAGTAGAACCATCAGAAATTGGGAAAAATTATACATCACTTTTATAGTCCTCACCTATCTAAAATGAATGTGCATAATTTAATTTACATACTGATTAAACATCTATTATGTCTGACTTTTTTACCTCTCTAATTAAAATATATATATATATATATATATATTTCCAAAGTTGCAATGTATATCTTCATTTCAGAGAGCATTTCTTTCTGTCTATTCAGTTCCTTCAATGTATCTTCCTTATTTGTTACTTACACAGTTCATGGACTTCAGAGAAACTTATCTTTACTTTTATGGAGAACAAGAAGAATGGAAAGGATAGATGGAAATGCAGAAAGTTCAGTTACCAGTAGGCATCATTTGAATGCCTTAATTTTAGTAAAGATACAATATACACACGTAGACACACACCTTCCCTTGGAGAGATACTTGAGAAAATAATAATGAAATCATTGGTGATTTATTAGGATTCTATCTTTGGCTTTAATGTTGAAGCATTTGACTATTGACCTTTAAATCCTTCTCCCAGCTACTTTTCCCTCCCTAGGATCTTTTTTTGCTTGGGTGGTATTGCTTACTATTGCAAGTTCCATCTTATTCCCTCTATCTCACATATTATCTATGTCTCTGGGTTGCTCTTTTTTGTCTCTTTGTCTCTATCTGTCTCTGTCTCTCTGTCTTTCTGTCCCTCTCTCTCTCTCTCTCTCTCTCTCTCTCTCTCTCTCTTTCTCTCTCTCTCTCTCATCAGGTCCTATGTATTTTATTATTATCTTTGCAATTTACTTTCAGGTTTTCAGATGCAGTCCTCATCTCTCACTATTACCCCTAATCCACATCCCTTGCTTATTTCAAACTTATTCTAGGGACAACTGAAATTTGACATGTAATAAAGTAGAATTCATATATTTCCCCCCAAAATTCTTCTTTTAAACTTGTCAGGTGAAAGTGAAGATACTACCATTTGTCCTGTAATTCAGATTCACAACCTCTGAGTCTACTTTAGCTCCTCATTTTATTTCTTTTAGTGATATCTATTCACTTTTATATTTACTTATTTTCAAATAAAATCACCTATTATTTATAAGTTTTATTCATTTATTTTACTGCACCATTTTCTAAGCCATTTTCTTTTGATTTGTACTCATTTTCTAAGACAATCTGTTCTGAAATTTATTTGATATATAGCCTACGCTTTGGTTGTTTCTTCCTTGTTCTCTTTGTATATCCCGGCAACAAAACTTGTTTGAAAGTCCCTTTCCTGGGGCACCTAGGTTGCACAATGGTTAGAGCACCGGCCCTGGAATCGGGAGTAATTGTGTTCAAATCCGGCCTCAGACACTTAATAATTAAATAGCTGTGTGGTCTTGGGCAAGTCACTTAACCCTGTTTGCCTAGCAAAAACCTAAAAAAATCCCTTTTCCTTCACATTTCTATAATCTTCTAACATCACTGTTATTTTTCTTACCAATTCTGAATTCTGAAGTTCTGTTTAAATTTATTTTTTACATTTCTACCATCCAACAGTTTGCCTAGCTCCAGAAATCAAACCATTCCTTACTGACTTGGAGTATATCAGATAGATTGAGCTGGACCTCAATTTGTAGAATTTGTACTAGCTGCAGGAACCTTCTGAAATACAAATGGGATTGGTATGAGTAGACACTATCCTTGACCTTCATTCTCCCTCTTCTCCCTCTGTTAGCATTCATAGAAATTCACTATCTACTTTCAACCTATGTTCCAAGGTCTATATATTATTTATTCCTGCACTCTTCATTCCATTTTTTATATTTTCAAAATTTGTTTAGTATTTTATTTTTCCCTAGTTATACGTAAATGAAATATTTAACATTTATTTTTAAAACATTGAGTTCCAAATTCTCTTCCTTCCTCCTGTTCCACTTCCTTCATTGAGAAAGCAAGTAATTTGATATAGGTTCTATATCAATTAAATAAATTACATATGTAATTATATAAAACATTTCCATAATAGTCGTGTTATGTTATGAAAGAAAACAACCCTTCCCCCTAAGAAAATTTGTTTTAAAAAATAAAATTAAAAATGTGTAGTTTGATCTGTATTCAAATGCCAGCAACTCTTTCTCTGGGAATGGATAGCATTTTTCATTATAAGTCCTTCAAAGTTGTTTTGGATCACAATATGGCTGAGAAAAGCTAAGTCATTCACAGCTGTTCATCTTACAATATTTTTTCTTTTTCTTGTTTTTTTTAGGTTTTTTGCAGGCAAACAGGGTTAAGTGGCTTGCCCAAGGCCACACAACTAAGTAATTATTAAGTGTCTGAGGCCGGATTTGAACCCAGGTACTCCTGACTCCAGGGCTAGTGCTTTATCCACTATGCCACCTAGCCACCCCTATCATCTTACAATATTGCTATTATTTTTTAAAGAGTATATTTCACTTAGCATCAGTTCATGTAAGACTTTCCAGGCTTTTCTTAAAGCAACTTGCTCATCATTTTTTTATAGCAGACTAGTATTCCATCATAATTACTTGCCATAATTTCTAGTTTTTCCCCAACTGATGGACATTCACACAATTCCCAATTCCTTGACACAAGAACATAAGTGTTATAAATATCCTTGTACACATAAGACTTTCTCCTTTTTGTTTTTCATGTCATTTGGAATACAGGCTTAGTAGCAGCATTGGTAGATCAAAGGGTAGTCAAACTTTCATAATCATTTGTGCAAAGTTCCTAATTGTTGTATAGAATGACTGAATCATTTCACAACTCCTCCAATAGTGAATTAAAATCTCACTTTCCATACATCCCCTCCAAAATTTTTCATTTTCCTTTTCTATTCTATTAACCAATCTAGGAGGTTGAGTAGATAGTGCACCAGCCTCAGAATCAGAATCTGAGTACACATCTGTCCTAAGACATTGATACTTATTAGTTCTGTGACCTTGTGTAAGTCACTTAACCCTGATTGTCTCACATCTTAGTTCATCTGCAATCATCCTGATTCATATCTGACCACTGGACCCAAATGACTCTGGAGGAGAAAGTGAGACTGGAAACATAGCAGAGCACACCTTCTCTCAAATCCAATTCACTTGCTTGTCATGGCATCACCTCCCTGAAGTCATGGTCTTTTTCAGAACAAAGGACAAACAAATAAACAAATAAACATGCAAACAATAAACATCATTAGCCAGTCTACTTAGTATATGATAATACCTCAGAATTATTTAATTTTCATTTCTCCAATCTATAGTGAATTCTAGGAACTTTTAATATATGGATATAGAAAGCATTGATAACCTCATCTGAAAACTAGTCATATCTTTTTAACATTTATAAATTGGGAAATGGTTCTCAATTTTATAAATTTACCTCTGTAATTTATGTTTGAGAAGTGAGACCTTTATCAGCAGAAATGCATCAGTTTTTTTCACAATTCCTATTCCTAACTGTATTTATCTCTATTCTATTTCCCTTTTGCCAATTTATTCTATTCTCTTTCTCCTTTCAACCTGTCTTTCCTCAGAAAATAACATTTTAAAACTCAGTCTAGACTAAATGATAAAGAAGGTACAAACAAGCAATGAGGAAAAATGTATGAAAAAACAGAATTGCTCAAATGAAAAAAGAGAGGCATAAAAATTCATTGAAGGAGAAAAAACTTGTTAAAAAGTAGAATTCTTCAAATGTAAAAGGAGGGACAAAATCTCACCTATTTATTTTCATGATTTTCTTTCATTAATCTCATTTTTCTTCTTAATTGTTCATCTGCCTCTCTTTCTTGATTTTCAAAATCTTGAACTCTTCCAAGGCCTGAGAGCAAATAATATTTTCCATGATGACTTTGAATGTAGAAATTTTGAATTTGTTATCTTCTTCTGAGTTTGTATTTTGCTTTTCCTTGTCACTATAGTAACTCTCTATATTCCAGATTTTTGTTTTCTTTCAGTTTGCTTGTTTTCCCAGCCTCTGAGTTGATTCTAACTCTTGGTTAAAGAGGTCTGCTTCTAATATGGATGATACATTGTCTCAAGCTTCTACTGTTTTGTGCAGCTGTTTTCAGAAATACTTGCAGGAACCTGCAAGTTTTCAGTTCTTCCAAGGTGCTGTGATCTAAGCAGAGGTGCATTTATTATTCTTCTGACCTAATATCTGCTCTGTGAATGACCATAAACAACTTTTTCTTCCATGGAACTCTGAGGAGGGTCCCTGCTGCTATTAGGCTGCAAACTCTGGTGTGTTACTGCTCCCCCTCTCCCTGGGAATAAGAACCAGGACTAAGATCCAGATCTATGTATGTGCATGACAATCGAGTCATACCTCAGGGTTCATAATCTACTTCTGAGCTCCAGAAACAACTCTTTCTGTTGATGTTGGTTGGCTGTGGCAGGGGTATGTGGTTTGGTTTGTGCTTGACTCTGGGGGACTCTATGCTCCTCTCTCACCCAATTGCAACTGACTTTTCCTATTGACTGTCCAATTTATCTTTATAGAGTGTGTGATGGAGATCTGGAAACCGATACTACTGCCACAAATTCAGTTGTCCTGCTGCCTGTACCTGGACTTTGGGTGCCAGTCCACATTGGCATGACCTGGAATCCATGTGCTTGTCTCTCATCATTGTGAAACAGACCTTTCCTATTGACTTTCTAAGTTGTCTAGGGCTGAAAAATTGTTTTCCTTCAACTTTTTGTGTGTTTTGCCACTCTAGAATTTATTTAGTCATTATTTAAAGGTATTTCTTGGGGTTTGTGGGGAGAGTTCAGGTAAGTTTCCTATCTTTTCTTTGCCATCTTGACCCCACCTCATGCTCTCTTCATTCTAACCTCATATATAGTATATAATTTCCCAGCTCTTCATCTTTGAACAGCCTATCTCCCCATGGCTAAAATACATTTGTACTTTGTACCATATTTTAGAATATCTAGTTCCCTTCAAATTATAGGCCAAACAACACTATGGAAGACTTTTTTAATCCTCCTGCTTGCTAGTCTATCTCCCTTTCTTCCCCCAAAATTACCTTATATTTATTTCAAATACTACACACACACACACACACACACACAAACACACACAAAGACACACACAAACAAACTTGCAAATACTCATATGTGCACATATTGTCCTTTGGTAGGAAAGAAGCTATTTGAAAAGAGGGACTGTTTTATGGATGTCATTTCTCTGATGTGTATCTGGTGTTCTGGTGATATACTGGTACTTAATAGAAGCTTGTTGATTGTTTTTTATTTTCATACATGATTTTAGAGATTGGATGTATATGTATATTATATATATATAATTACTTCATCGCTAAAATGATATCATTAATGTTTATATATAAAATGCTTATATAGGGCGGCTAGGTGGCTAGGTGGCATAGTGGATAAAGCATTAGCCTTGGAGTCAGGAGTACCTGGGTTCAAATCCAGTCTCAGACACTTAATAATTACCTAGCTGTGTGGCCTTGGGCAAGCCAGTTAACCCCATTGCCTTGCAAAAATATAAAAAAAAATAAAATGCTTATATTTAAAACTCATCACATTTGCTGCCATGGATAATATAAAAATAGATCATGTAGTAATAGTTTGTACTTTAAATGTCTTATTTTTTGTGTATATGTTTAATTTGATTAACATTATTGTCTGCATGAAGAAATATAGAGCCATGAAAAAGTGGAAAATTTAAAAGAATTATCTTCTTGCTGTTTTAAATAAAAAGGACCAAAAATAGAATTGTTCTTCCATCTATGTGGATAAGGATTGCAGCACTGAGATGAAAACATACTTACTAGACAGTATATATTTACTTCATTATTACAGATTGCAATAGATTTATTCTCATCTAAATAAATGCTTCCTGAACAATATAGATTACGATCTACCCTGTTTAAATTTTATAGGTCTTATCAATATCCTCCAAGTTTTTGTTCCATGGGGTTTTACTTAATTCTCTGAAGTTTTCCTCAAGTTTCCTTCTTATTCAGAGAATATCAGAGCATAGAGGCTATTTTTCAGCTATCTCATATGAAAAATTTATATATTTTCTTTCTCTTTTTTTGTTTTGTTTTGTTTTTAGGTTTTTGCAGGGCAAATGGGGTTAAGGCTGGTGCTTTATCCGCTATGCCACCTAGCCACCCCCTATATATTTTCTTTCTATAACTTCCCACTTGCCATTTCTCCATTTGTTATCGATTTATTTTCAACTTTTCACTTTCATCTTAAAATATCATCAAAATGACTGCACCATGTGGTCTGATCAAACTTCTTTAAACTGATTTTTTTTCCCTCTATTTATCCATGGTATTTTATGAAGAGATATCATTATTGATATCCAGTCAACCTTTTCTATAAACCTATATGAATGTTTATTCTAAACTTTGACTGCCCTGAGCTTTTATTAGCATTTAGGTCAAATATTTGCACACAAGGGAAGATTTTTAGTATTTTTTTGTCTCCTTTTACATCAGTTGTTTCTTTGTGAAATTTCTCAGTTTCGATGTTATTTCCTTCATTCTTTTTCAATTGTTCATTGTCAATAAGTTATTAAAGTAGATGACCTGGGAATTGTTTGAATCATTAATATTTTCAACTACTCTTTTCATTTTCTCAAATTACATCTTTGTTTTAACACACCCAGCCTTCTGACTGTCCACAATTCATTTTTTTACATTAGTAGGGAGTTATTTCCTATCAGATTATAATCAATTTTGCTTTTATGTTATATAGTGATTGAAATGTCTATCACCTTCTGATTCTTTTTTTCACA